>NC_071112.1:8872500-9172500 GCF_024256425.1 Clarias gariepinus | reverse complement strand
TCCATGTTCTCCTGAAGTCAACAACCATCTCTTCTGTCTTTTCGACGTTCAGAGACAGGCTGTCGTCCTTACATCAGTCTGTTAGCCTCTGCACTTCCTTTCTATATGCTGACTCATTGTTCTTGCTAATGAGACCCACCACAGTTGTGTCATCAGCAAACTTGATATTATGATTAGAACTGTGCGTCACTACAATCATGAGTCAGCAGTGTGAACAGAGGACTGAGCGCACAGCCCTGGGGGCCCCAGTGCTTATTGTGGTGGTGCTGGAGGTGCAGTTCCCAATCCGCACTGACTGGGGCCTTTTAGTACTTAGTACTTTAATGTAATTTAATACATAGTGTGAATATATTTGTTATATACTAAGCCCAGTTATCTTCCAAGGTTGTACAGTATGAACCAGTTACCAGTTGAAGTCCTCGATCAGCCTTTAGGTTCCCTAGGTCTTGACCCTTGTCTATTTAAGATCCTTGACCACCACGACAGTCGATGTAATGATCTCATCTGCATCTTGGGGATATTCCAGCTGCCACTCAGCCAGATCAAATCGCAAGTCCTTCCATCCCTTCTTTGGGTACTCCTTCACTACAGAATTTGTCTCCACACGCCACTGCAGTCTGGACAAAAGATTGTTCTCCACTGGTCAGGAGACTGGTCCATCCTGTAATACATATGGCAAAAACAAACACATACAAAACACATATCTGTCTTCCAGAGAATCAAAAAAATCAGTGTTACATATTTAAACATGCATGCTAAAGTGCAGTAAGTTTATCCATCTGAAGTTTTTTGCAATCTGGCCCCAAGGGATAAAAAATGTTGTGAATCCCGCGGCTACTCCATTTATCATTTTAAATTCTTCTGGGACTCCAATTGGTATCCCATCCCATCTTACTGTTATTCCTCCATTCCTATCAAACCTATCCCATGCCTTTTGTTCTCCCTTTCGGCCAATTAAAAAAAAAAAACGTACATCATGTGTATTTCTTCCATTTATCTTATTGCATAGCCTAATCATGACTAGGTCTCCTCCCAGCAACACTGGAACACAACATCCACCCCATCCTTTTGGTAGTGTCTGCCTAACTATGTCTCCCCCACAATACCAGATTAAGTATGTCAAAGGCGTGGTACCCTGTGTTAGATCTGGCTGTTGTACTTTAACAGTTCACGGGGAAAAAAGGATCCTGTGTTCCAATACTACAGGATGCATTTCTATGGAGAATCCGGTTGCTGGCTGAGTTTCATCACAATTTGACAACAGTTTTCCCATCTTTATCACCCCATTTAAGCAAATACACAATGGATGGGTTTGTTCTTTGGGTGTTATTTCCTTTTACAAGGTGTCTAATGTCTCTACAGGTCAATCAGAGTAGTTACTTATATTCTGCATCCATTCCGGGCCATAATGTATTGCTGCTGAATGCAAAAGGCAGCTGATTGGACTAATGTGTGATTCATTATATGTTACACTATTAATATTGGATTTTCCAGAGATTCTTTTGTATGTTGTATCATTACAGGGGGTGGTTTATTGCCTCTCTAGAGACATACAATTCACGATTCATTAGTTTCCGCTGTAAATCGTATCTATTGGTAAAACATGTCATTTCCCCACCCTGAGCTAGATTGCTATAGGATGTTATGTTTCTGTCTATTTCTGTATGTGTTGCCCTCATTCTATCTACTTCTGAAAAGGTAAGTTTCAAAAACTTTTGATTTTGTGAAATATGTACAGATGGATCAGAGGTTGGCACCCACTCAGTTACTTTAGCTGCCCGTTTCATTTTTGTTCCTAAGTCTTTTGATTCAGTTTTAACTCCTACTAATAGAGACTTGTGGGGTATTAAACCTGAAACTTGATGCACTGAACACTTGACAGTGTTCCATTTGTCATTTGTTCAGCCAGGTATACACTGATTGCATCCCACAATCTCCTAGTAAAACATCAGTGACTGTCTTTCATCACATTAGCTCATAGTTGAGCATACAGTATTCTTTGTCTTGACTACCTTGATCATAGTCCATGGTGCAGTGTAGAAGCAAAGTCACTCTTCGGCAATCTGGTCGTCGTTACAAGATACGTTCTTACTATAAATCTTGTGCTTGTCAAGCTTCTCCGCATAGCAACCAGTACATTGTGTCTTTTGTACAAAATGTCCTATTGTTACATACAGTCCTTTATTGTTACATTAAATACTTGCTTTGAGTTTACTCATCTAATCTCTTCCAAGTAAGTTAACTGGGGTGTTGGGTGACAATAATAGCAGTGCTATTATTCTTCCAATGTCTTTAAATGTTATTAATTGTGCCTCTGTAAAATGCAATATTAGTGGCAATCCCAAGAAGCCTGTGTTTTTATTGTATTGTTTGAGAGAAGGAGCTGAGAGCCCTCACACCCTTTGTATGAATATGTGGCACCTGTGTCAATCATAAATAAAATTGGCCTAGAATTATTAATAGACACCATCACATTGTGGATGCAGTGTAGAAAACACATATCCAGGGAGCGAGTTGATTGTCCAATTCCTTGTAATCCTTGATTCCATTGGCCTGTTTGGCCTGTTCCTTGAAGTTCTGAGGGTCTGAGGCCCATATTGACCTCCCCATGGCCCCTTTGGGCAGTTTCTGATGACATGTCCCATTTCTCCGCATTGCCAGCACTGTACATCTTGCAGGCCAGTGTTGAGTTGTCCAGGAGCGTTCATTCTGTTTGTTGTTGATACAGTTCTCTTTGTCCTTTTCCTCCATTAGGTCTTGTACCCTACCCTTGCCATTTCCCAGGCTGATTTTGTACGTGAGGGTTTTTAATATGCACATACTGTATATTGAATGGACGGTGGATTGTGTCGACTGTTGTGTTTGCTGTGTTTGTTGTACAAATCCGGTTGGATGTTGTCCTCATTGTTTTCCTGGCACCATTACACCAGCTTAGACTGGGCCTTGTGCTTGACCTTTTCTTTTTCTTTTTTTTTTTGTAGTTGCCATGTCCCCCAGTTGAATTTTATGCAGTTGAGTTAGATTTGATTGAGCAGTTCCCTTGACTTCCTTTTTCCTCCTTTGATATTGATTCGCATAGTGCACAAGATGAGCTTGGAAAGTGTCCCATGGTAGTGTATTTAGTCCAAACGCTCCTTCCAATGCTAGGGTTAGGGTTAACCCTAGAGTTAACCCTAACCCTAACCTTTGTTTTCATTTTGTTTTAAAACTGTTTGTGCCAAAATAGCTTTCACATCTCCCTGTGTTAGCAGATGGCCTGTGGTTTTAACTTTATCCATCTTTATGCTCTGTTGCATAAATCTGGCTGTTGATTGGCCAATCCTGTCATATCCATGAATGACCACAGCACATATTGATATCCCCCTCCCTTTAAGACGAGTAAATACTGTCCGACTTCAGTGCAGTCACTAGGGTCTTCCAGTGTCTCTCTTTAAGTGTCTGTTTGGTCGTCACTCCATGTCTTCTATGTTGACTTCTTTCACTTGGGTGTATGTACCAGTTTACAGCACAATACCTGGAAGTTTTTTTTCCAGTTGCTTGTCAAGTCTGCTTTCAGTTTGCTGAGTAATTCTTCGAAGGGTCCATCATTCTTATTTGCTAGTTTTAGAATTAGAGTGTGTTGTGCGATAAAAGAGTATCAGCAAGAATGAAAGGAAAGGTGTACAGGACAGTGGTGAGACCAGCAATGCTCTACGGCTTAGAGACAGTGGCACTGAAGAATAGACAGGAGGCAGAGTTGGAGGTAGCAGAGCTGAAGATGTTGAGGTTTTCCTTGGGAGTGACAAGGATGGATAGGATCAAGAATGAGTTTATCAGAGGGACAACCCACGTTAGATGTTTTGGAGATAAAGTCAGAGAGGCCAGATTGAGGTGGTTTGGACATGTTCAGAGGAGAGATTGTAAATATATTGGTAGAAGGATGCTGAGGTTGGAACTGCCAGGCAGGAGGTCTAGAGGAAGACCAAAGAGGAGATTTATGGATGCAGTGAGAGAGGACATGAAGTTAGTTGGTGTGAGAGAAGAGGATGCAGAGGATAGGGTTAGATGGAGGCAAATGATTCGCTATGGCGACCCCTGAAAGGGAACAGCCGAAAGACAAAGAAGAAGAAGAATCCCCTTGTTAAGTTCATCACCTTTTGCTTGTTTTCTTGACGGTGCTAGGGGTGTTTTACTCTTCTGCTTTTTTATGTGATTTTCTTTCTTTCTCTTGACCTTTCTTCTTTTTCAGGTTCAATGATCATATACCCCTTTCCTTGTCTTTTTCCTAGGTTCTGTTTCTGAATCTTTTCAATTTCTTCATAACCCTCCATTTTTCCATCTTCATTTTCGAGGTCATAACATGTGTTGTAGGCTTGTTCAGAGCATGGCCCTGCATCATCTATTTCTTCTTCTTTCTTTTCATTCCTTTTCTTTTCCAGAAACTTTTAGGAGATGTCTTTCCTTTCTACAGTATAAATTGTCAGTCTCAGTTTAGGTGTGCTTTAATATTCTTTCTCCATTCTCTGTACTACTAATAGAAACTGTTCACTTTGTTTTTTAAATGTCTTTGTGTCTTCTCTTTTCTTTTGTGATTCTCTTTTCTTTACTCCTTCTTGACATTTGGAGGCACTATCCTCACACCACTCTCTCCCTTCACCGTTATCAGAGTGTTGAGGAACTGTGGGGGTTGTCCTTGCTTCCTCCTCCCTTGGCATCCTTTCAAGGCCACAGGTGGTTATCTTGATTTGCATGGTCACTTATCCTTGGAAGCCTTATGATCTCTTATCATGGTCACACAGCTCATGTAATGGATACATTCCCCTGCCCATTTGTCATGTGTGATCCTCAGTGTATGGTGGTGGTCTTTCTGTCCCTGTATTTACTTTTATTCTACTGTCTAATCTCTCCCTCTCTTACTTTTGTTTTTACATGTGATTTCCTGCCTTCCTTCTCACGTTTAAGTTCTTTAGTTTCTCCAGTTCTCTTTTCTCTATCTGTTTACCATCTTACTAACCACCCGACTATTTATTATTTTTGATTCTCCTTAGCTATTCCCCTTTACTTTTCTCAACATCTGTCTTACTTTGGCACAATGTTTTTCATCAAATGATCCTTTCTTGGGCTATTTCCACTCTCCAAATGACCTGTTATGCCTCTAATGCCATTTTGTCATGCATTTCTTAATACAATTTTTTCTTCTCTTTTTTGCTGTAACCTCTCGCAGCCGGAGGTCAAGGGAGATGATGATTGGCCGAGCTCTCTCAGAGGGGAGGGATGGGAGGTTCTTAGTTAGTCCTCCCACATTAATCATGGCGAGAGAGCTGATTGGCTGAGCTCTCTCAGAGGGGAGGTATGAGGGGTACTTACAGTAGTTTTCCCACATTAATCATGGCTCTACAGCCAATCAGGGGCATCTGTGAGCTCAGAAGTGGATAGCACTGTCCTCCGAGTGTGTTAAATTGTCCCCAACAGTGCGTGAACGAGCAGTTTGAAAAGATAGGTTTGGTTGGCGTCATGTGGTTCGGAGGAAACACGTGATAGTCTTCACCCCTTCCGACTGAGTGGTAGTAGTAGCTTAATGTAGGAGCCCCTGGGAGGAGTTGGACATAAATAAATTATGTAGAAAAATCGGTGAAAATGAAAAAGAAAAAAAATGTTTCTAACCTTTATGTAAAGCTATGATTATATCAACTGGTGCCACCAGCTTAGACCAGCAGCTCATGCCACGATGACCCAGTATCTTATCCATCACGCATGCTTGTTTTACTGTGCCTTTCTGTTTTAAACCTTTAACCTTTTTCTCATGGTTTTTATCTATGTTGTTCTTATTTTGTGCATTATGGTTATTAAAAACTTTTAACGATTGCTTTGTTTTTCTGTGTTCTTTAATCATTCATTTGTTCAGCTGTGATCAGAGACGTGATTAATCAGTCCAAGATCTGAAAAATTATATTCCCATCAGATCCCACAGGAATATTAGAAATTCTTGGTTATTACTAAGTTTCCACACATGACACAGCAACCCAGGACTATCTGCAATTTGTACTAATCTATAACTACTCACTTTCCATCCTTCTTCATCTAAACAGATTATATCACAGTCTAGTTATGCTTGCAGAATTAAAATTTGTGAGGCTATGCCAGGGTAACTCCCCAGTTCTCCTCTTTGTGCTGTTATGTGCTCTATTCTCAAGTCAATCTCTCTTGAAATTAATCCAATCAAAGAACAACTCATACTTTTATTTCAAGGTATACAGTGAGTACTACAGTACCCCCCCCCCCCCCCCCAATACTACCTGGACACAGACCTATGCTCCAGACACATCAAATCCAGTGCGAGATGCCCACTAACCTAGCACTTACCAGGACTGTCTCGCCAATAAATGTGGAAGTTTTTTTTAACTACCACCATTGATTCCAGTCACACTTTAGCACTAAAACATAAGCTGTAACTCCAATTATAAAAATATTAATAAACAAGACCCAGAAGTTGGTTGATCTGGATGAAGTGAGCTGGAGTTTATTGCAGCATCCATAGGTTTTTCCCCTTTTTTTTTACTTCCCTTGACCAAATTCAGCCACTGGTTCCGGTTTTTCTTTTTTGATAATTAGTTTTACCAAATTTTGTCCGCTTGGTCTCTTTATTTCTCTTACTTCTGTTCACCAAGGTCAATGTCCATCATCTCCCATCTTGTTCTGGATATTTTCCCTATTATAATCTCACCCTTCCACCAACTGTTGAACGCTCTGCTCTTGGCCAAGTTCAAACTGAGTGCCAAACGTCCTTGAATTTGCTGAAGACTCAGTTTACAGTCCAATACAGTTGGCACCCAGACTGATTTTCCAGCAAAGGTGACTTTCAACAGGTGTATTGCTGTTTATGTGCCTTACATCAATTTGCCAATTGGTTTGGTTCTTGCTCTGAGAGGGCAGGCCTCCTCATCGATGTCCTCATCAAGCCAGTGATGTCATTTCAGTTGCTTACATGTGCTATGTTGCACATCAAATAAGATACGCTTTATATACTGTACTGTACCTAAATTTAATATTACTCAATTTATACAATCTCTTGATATTATTCAATGCTTTATTAAATACTCAATTTATATATGTTTTTATTCAACACATTTCTCCAATTTTTCTATTTCCCATATTTATTGTCTGTATCCATTTTATTTATGCAGTGAATTAAACTGTGCTTTGCACTGGAAATGAATTTGTAGTGGGGTGAGTCCTTTCTCCTCACCCCACTACGCCTCGGTGTGGCATCTCTCCTCAAGTTTGTATATTTCTTATCTGCGTCTGCAATGGCTACCCTTCTTTTCATACAGTATAAGTGTTGTGCTCATTCTGATATAATATGCGAAAGCATTTTGCTTTTCTTGAGCCCTCTATGTCTCACAGTTGATCCCTTATGAGATTTTTGTTTTAGCAGCAAACCTTATGAGTTATTAAGAGTTTAAGTTTAGAAGTTTATATAGAAGGTTATAGTTATTACTTAGTGTGAATATATATTAGTTATATATTTGAGTAACAAGATTAAATATTGTTATATATGTGACTAATTATGTTTTGTCTAACTAAAAGAGTTTACAAAGGTCCAAATCGGAACTATTAAATTTTTGCAAAGAGTAGAATAGATTAAATTAGATCAAAATAGCATATCTTAAAATAGAATAGATTAAAATATAATATAACAAATTAGATAAGAATATATTTTTTAAAAATTAGATTAGTGCCATGCAATGCACTGGCACCCCATCCAGAGTGTACCCTATTTCATGTCCCGTGAAGTTATCAACGGTTACATCAGCCCCAGTATGTTCACTGCACTCTACGTGCACCTCAGCCTGCTAGCATGGTGGCCTTGGACTATGAAACACCTACTACACTCTTACCTGCCGATTAATCACACACACACCTGAGCTCACTTTATACACTCTGTATAAGGAATCTGATTCCACATGCTCTACACAAACTGCATGCTCTGTTTTGTCTTGTTACCAGTCAGTGCTTAGACTTAGATCTTTTCTGATTTTCTATAGCAGCAGCTCAGTTAGTGATGCAGCTGCAAATCTCAGTTTAACGTAATGCAATCTTTTATAGTAATGCATTAACATTTCTATAGTAATAGCTCATTTGCATGCAGTTTAATCATTGTTATGGTGATGTTTAAGATGAGGCTTAAAAGGAGTCTCCAATGTTAATGCTTATTACTGCTAATTACAGTGTGATGTGGCGTTCTTTAAGAAAACATAATTGGTGTTAAATTGGTGTATAAAAGAGATAAAACAGGCTTTTATAGAAAGAAAAATCAGGTTACAATGCTTTGTCGCACTGTCACATTAATTAATTTCCTAAAACTTTATGAAGTTTGTTTCTCACTAAATACTCTCACTCACTCATCTTCTATAGCGCTTTATCCTGCATTAAGAGTTGAGGGGAGCCTATCCCAGGGGACGAGGCAGGGTACACCCTGGACAGGGTGCCAATCCATCGCTGGGTACACACATATACACACACTCACACACCCATTTACAAACTACAGGCAATTGGGGACACCAATTAGCCTAAACTGCATATCTTTGGACTGTGGAAGGAAACCGGAGTACTCCAGAGGAAACCCACCAGGCATGGGGAGAACCGTGCCGCCCTTACTAAATACTATACTCTTAAACTACCTTTATTCAGTAAGGTAACTAAGAACATGTACTATACCTTAAGTACATATTTCATGTATTTTAACTTGAGTAGTTTTATTTATGCATACTTTTAACTTTTACCCCTCTACAGCCTACAGCACATATCTGTACTTTTTATTTCATTATATTTCCGCATTGCATAACCAAAGTGATACATAGTGTTTAAAGCAGGACTATCACTACCTGCTGACTATGATGCATAATTGCCTGATTTCCTAAAGTAAATTTGAAGGCGGATAATATTGTACTTTTACTAGAGTAGAACTGTAAATGGATGACTTTTACTTTTACTTCAGTAATTATGTGATTGGATCACCTATTTAATCTGATTCTTTACATAATCTTTCTACAATTGAGGAATCTCAAAACTACAAATAAATGAGGAGAAATACATAAAGCACTGAGACAGTCAGGTTTGATGTTACTGTAACAGGACAAGTTAAAGATTACAAACGAGAATACTGCTGGATATCTGTCTGTTCCAACGTCACACATCTGATTGAGCTTTTATTTCTGAAATGATCCTCACCTTGAACTTTTTAAAGGACTTTAAATTGATACTATAAACTGCCTCAGTTGCCATCATTACATTGCTAAAGTCTTATAGCTTATATTGGGGGAGATTTTTGGTCTTTTTAGTTAATGTTACCTAATTATAAAACAAACCAATTATAAACAAAAGCTGCATCTCTATTCAAAAGAACCAAAGAAAGACTCGTGACTCTGTGCAGATCTGGATGAAATAAGCAGGATTTACTGCAGCAATAAAACCCAAGTGAGCCGCACTTGAAATGCTTAGGTCGTAAATTCAAGCATTATCAAAAGTACTGTCTGACAGTTACATGCACACTCATTATATACAGTTTTCAAGGGGAGGGATGCACACCTTGTCTCCTCCTCAGTACTTCTTTTTTTCATTCCTTACCAAATGTTTAAACCCATTATAGTAACTTTTTCCCCAGAAATTCTACTCCTATATTATTTCACTAAGATTAACATTATTTTAATTTATATTATCATATTATTACATTGCTGCATACACAAGTATTTTTTTTTTTTACTAAAATATGCTTACAATATACATGCACACATACTTGTGCATGCAAATGGGAGGTGGTTTCAAAAGTTACCATGGTTTATAATGAGCCAGGAGTGTGAGTGTGAGAGGAAGAGGTGATAGTGTGAAAAGAAAAAAGAAAGACATTCCATTATGGGAACTCAAGTATTGTCCACTGCAACTTATCTGCTCATCCTGGTGTTTCTGTCCTCTCTTCATGCAGGTACATTTTTTTTCCCCTTTTTGTTTAATTTTTAGTATTCCTAAAATGTATGCTTAGACAAGACATTTAACTTTTTTCATCTATTTTCTTCATTTTCTTAAGAGTTACAATAAACCAGACATAAAATGAACAAACACCCAAACATCACCCAAAAATCTTAGCAACTCAACATAGACAAGCAGCTAAAGGTTTAAGTAACACATACAAACACTATTAAAAAGATGAAATTTTAGATTATATTATAGATCGAATCATTTTACATCACCTTAAGGAGATCATTTTAAAGACTGCAGGTTGTCAATTTAAAAGAAAAATTTAAAATTTAAAATTTAAATTCACATAAAACTGATTCACTATATTTAGTATAAAACTGATTATAGATCAGAAAATAGAACATAACATACCTTACGTTTGTTTTCTTAGGTTAATACTTTCCAGCTCAGTTAAAATTATTTAAGTTAAATTTAGGAAGTATGCATGCTCCTGGAATTATTAAAGTATGTATGCATGGTGTTTTGGAATACTTCTAGATAAAGGGAGATAAGAGTCAGAATGTTAAAGTATGCATGTACAGATTTTTTAGGTTAACTCAAAGTATTCATGTCAGATAGATTGCTTAAGTTCACAAATAAGCAGCTATGCTTCAAATGAAACTCACTCGTTCATGCATGTTCAGATTGATTCTTAGAATTAATATTATATAGTATGTATGCTTGGTTTGTTTGAATAAAAAATGTTGACATATACACTACCGTTCAAAAGTTTTAGAACACTTGCAAATTTCTTCGTTTTTGTTTAGTAATTTATTTACTACATTCTACAACAATTCTGGGGATTTCAAAACTATAAAATAACACATATGGAATTACGTAATTACGTAACAACAACAAAAACAACAGTTGGTTGTTATTTTAAGACACAGAGGTCAGCCTATCTGTAATAGTTCTTGCAAGAACTGTATTGTCAAGTGCATTTGCAAAATCCGTCAAGCACCATAATGAAACTGGCTCTCATGAAGGCCGTCCCAGGAGGGCGAGACCAAAACCTACCTCTGCCGCAGACGAGAAGTTCATTTAGAGTTATCAGCCTGAAAAATGATCAATTAACAACACCTCAGATTAGAGGCGTTATGAAGTCTTTACAGAGCAGAAGTAGCAGAAACATCCCAATATTAACTGTTTAAAGGAGATTAATGCATTTTTTGGACGCCTTCAGCATTCCTTTACAATGTAGAAAGAAATAAAAATCAGGAACAATCATGGAGTTAGAAAGTGACCCCAAACTTTTGAATGGTAGTGTACATTTAGTTGTATACTTAAAATTTACACAGTAAAGTATGTACTGTGCATTCTTTTGCAATGCTTGTAGTTAACATAATCAAGGGTGCATGCTTAAATTTAATTTAAGCATGCATGCTTGCAATAATGTTGGATGCATCCTTAGATTACAAGGTTAATGGGGTAAAGTAACATAGTAAAGTATCTTATTTTAACATAGTAAAGTATGATTGCTCAGTTTAATTGCATGAGTAAAATTATTAAAGTATGCATGCTCAGTTTAATTGCATCGATAAAAGTATTAAAGTTTGCATGCTCAGTTTGATTCTTGTAGATAATGTAGTGGAGTATACATGCTCAGTTTGATTCCTCAGGTAAAAATATTGAAAAATGCATGGTCAGTTTGATTCTTTTAGATATAGAAGTGGAGTTTGCCTGCTCAGTTTGATTCCTCAGGTGAAAGTATTAAAAAATGCATGATCAGTTTGATTCCTTTGGTTGAAAGTAGTAAAGTATGCAGAGTCAGTTTGACTCCTGAGAAATATGATTTTCCTCATTCATGGCTCATGGTTTGGTTCATTTCCAGCCTCTGGCAGTGAGTTGGCGCTGATTTGTGCCCAGTCGAACCCTTCACCCTCTCTCCCTTCGTCTGGTGAGTAAACAGTATTAAAACTCGTTTCTTTGTTACACTTACATAAACCCATAAAGATTATTTAACAGCACATTTTAATCCATAAAATTGCTCTGCCTGATGGTAGGGTGGGTCAACACCAATAAAGTGAGTCAGCAGTAAACCTGAGTGTGTTTTGTGTGACAGTTCACTCGCTGAGGCCTGCAGACGTGTCTGTGCTGTCAGCGCTTGGCCTATCCGCTTCAGACAGGTACAGTATGACTGTTGTTCACTTCATAAACGTGGAAGGCTTTAGCTGTTCAACATTTTTTTTGGTTATATTGCTAGCAAGCAATGGAAGTCAGTCTCACTGAGGGATTACAGATAACAGACTTAGTTGTCTGTTACACCAATCACAGAATCTAAAATAATGAATCGTTCCCTTACAGAATAGCATGACATAGGGCTGGAAAATACAAAACTTGGGATACAGTTGCAAATTAAGTACAAGTCTAGCAACATTTAATGGTATTCAAAGTACAAAGCTAGCACAAAGGCAGGAAAAGTGCTAAATGGGTGTCACCTGGGTGTCAGGGTGTCTCAGGAAGTCTCCTACTGTCTTCTTTAAATGAGAAAAATACTTAAACCTTTGTCTGTGCATGCACATTTAATCCTTCTGCAACAATAAAATATTCAGGCGCATGTCTCGGGTCAGACTTTTACTTAAGCGAGCAGCAGAGGAGGAGAAAAAGCAGAAGGAGACGAGATAAGTGAGAAGACGGAGACCTTCGGGCATTCTGAGACCCACTATACCAGACTGGAGGAATGAGGATGTCAGTCAGTATATGTTACACAGTTAACAATGAAAGCAAATATTCTCGTCAACTCCAGCTTTTATGCTCTTTCAGGGAGTACTGCTAAAGCATGCTTAATCTTATATAATGTAGTGTGATGAACTTCGACTAAACGATTTCTACTTAATCATACCTTTATTCCACATAGCGCAGTAGACCATTTAAATACAGAGTACAGAATGAAAAAAAAAACATTTAAAAAGTAATTGTGTTTTTTCCAAATTTCCATAATGTATGGCGGTGTGTACTGAAGTCATACTGAGTGTGTGGCTTGTTCCCTGTATTGGGAGTTGAGTTCCATCAGATATGCTCCAGGCCCACCATGGATGGATGTCTATAAGGATATGGTGCACTATTAGAGTTTTGTTAATTAGTTAATTAAACAATAATTGTTATAATTTATGTCGATATTTTGTGTGTGATTCATTGTAGGTCTGCAGAAATTAAGATTCTGAGCAGGCTGTCTGGTAAGATCTTCCTTCTGTTGTGTTGTCATAGAAAACAAACTCAGACAAAAAAGGTTGACAGGTAACAAGCTGACGCTGATTATTTTCCAATAACAGCACAACCTGAAGGATTTTATTCCCGCAATCTGTCATCGATTACAATTTGGATTTTTTTTTTAAAGAATATCATACTTTTTTATTCATACAGTATGTGCATTATTTAACATGTTAAATAATGCACATTAGGCTGCATTAATGATTTGTAACTGCACTCATCTGTCTTAAACACAAAAGAAAAAAGCAGCACTTGTTCTGATTCTACAATATCAACCTCTGTTTGTCTCCCCTAGAGATTCTGTCCAGCTTTAATCCAGAACTGACAACGCTGATACCAGGACAGAGGTCCTCAATAAATGCAGACAAACAGAAACACACACACACACCCACACACACAATACCTAATAATGACTATACTCGTTGTCTGAATTGGACCCTGCATGTTGGTGTTACAGGGGTTTGATCCAGGAAGCTGAGGATGTGGTTCAGACACTTAACAATAATCAGGTATGACGTTCACACACAGACATCTCAAATGCTGCTAAATACAACCTCTCTTTATTTCTCTATATAATCCCCCAGTAACCTAATGCACTTATCCCACTAGTGTGAATACCATCACGGGAGAAAGTTTTCTTCAGAAAGCAGGAGCCATGATCGGACTGCCTGTCTGCAATGCTAGCCTCCTTTAGTGTTCCATACTTTAACCTTAACCTAACATAACCTTACAGGGGATGTGGCAGTAACTCCCTGAGCCGGGTTCCTGATTGATTGATGATTGTGTGTACATCCTTAGATTACAAGTTTAATGGGGTAAGGTAACATACCCCATTAACCTTGTAATGACAGATGCATCTTTTTTGCAACTTGCGACAAGTTGAGTTCAACTCACTGAATGTTCACATGAACGTCTGCAGTGAGCTCTTTTGTTATCTGCTGATTGATTCCATAAAGGCAATTTTGATGCTTTGTTAAACTTTTCCACTCAATATTTAACAATTAATAAAGTGTAAATAATATACATACAATCTCTCTCTCTCTCTCTCTCTCTCTCTCTCTCTCTCTCCTCAGTGGAAGCTGGTGCTCCTCTTCGTGTCAGTGGATGAGCTCTGTGTCTGCCCAGCCCAGGTTACACATACAGTAACACCCTCATTCAGAAATCAACAAAACACTTAGACTGGCTGGTTTTTTTTGTTTTTTTTTAAAGAAATTTTAGATTCAAATCACTTTAGAATATACTGAGTTTTATTCCTGCATTATATCCTGCTTCTAACGATACAACATGAATGAAGAGGACAGGTTCAGTACACATCTTGGGCATTTCTACCAAGTTTTTACACAAAAACATGAATAAACTAACACTGCCAATAAAAAAAGGCATTGTACACTGTAACAATCATTAGCATTAAAGCTAAAGTCAAACCTGAACTTATGTTTCATGTAGTGTTTATATAAAAAAAAAATCAAATTAAAATCAGATTTACACTTTAAATCTCCTGTACACAGAAAATAGAATAACTTGACAAATATTTTTTATGCTTGAAAATACTATTAAACTGAATGTTAAATTTACAATAGAATAACAAGAATTTAAAATAGAAGATTAAATTACACACAAACAGAATTTGTGTGAAAAAGGTGTTTTAGACATCAAATAAAAAAAAAATGTAATAAATTGTATGAATTCTTGCAACTTTGAATCTTAATATTTCTGCGATTGTGTTTAAAATTTTGTGCATAAAATTTCCACTTTTCTTGTCTTTAAGGTCGCTCCAGCAGTCAAGTCGATGGTGCAGAGGGTAGAGGACGTGCTGGACAAACTGCATGAGAAGGTAACAAGCAGAGCATGAAATATTATATTGTAATGTATACTCACCAAAAAAAGAAACGTCCCTTTTTCAGGCAGTCCGATCATGGCTCATATTTCAACAATAATGTAAAAATCCAAATAACTTTACAGATCTTCATTGTAAAAGGTTTAAACAACGTTTTCCATGCATGTTCAATTAACCATAATCAATTAATTAACATGCACCTGTGGAATGGTCGAAAGAAAGACCTTACCAGCTTACAGAAAGTAGGCATTTAAGGTCACAGTTCTAAAAACGCAGGACACTAAAGAGACTTGTCTACCGACTGTGAAAAACACCCAAAGAAAGATGCCCAGGGTCCCTGCTCATCTGCATGAACGTGCATTAGGCATGCTGCAGGGAGGCATGAGGACTGCTGATGTGGCTAGGGCAATAAATTGCCATGTCCGCACTGTGAGACGCCTAAGACAGCGCTACAGGGAGACAGGAAGGACGGCTGATCATCCTCACAGTGGGAGACCACGTGTAACAACACCTGCACAGGATCGGTACATCCGAATTTCACACCTGCGTGACAGGTACAGGATGGCCACAACAACTGCCCGAGTCACACCAGGAACACACAATCCCTCCATCAGTGCTCAGACTGTCCGCAATAGGCAGTCCATGAGGAGGAGACGCACTGCAGTACTTCAAGCAGCTGGTGACCACACCAGATACTGACTGGTACTTTTGATTTTGAGCCTCCCTTCATTCAGGGACACATTGTGAAACATTTTTAGTTTATGTCTTATGGTGTTGACTCTTTTAGTGTTCATACAAATATTTACACATTAAGTTTACTGAAAGTAAAAACAGTTGGAAGTCAGAGGACGTTCCTTTTTTTGCTGAGTGTATATAATGATTAAGATTCCATTATTTGTCACATGTACCTTACAGCACAGTGAAATGTTTTTCCTTACATATCCCAGTAAGGAAACTGAGGTCAGAGAGCAGGGTTACGGGCTCAGCAGTGACAACTGGGGGTTTGAACCCCCAACCTTCACATCAGTAACTCAACCATTTAAGCCACCACTGCACCCGGAATTGATTAGAATTAGGTAGCCCTTAAAACCCAGAGTGTTTTTAGCCATTTCTTTCGCATTAATATGTTTTAATGAATATATATGCGGGGGTCAGAATTGTGCAATGTAATGTGATGTATCCTTTTTTCAGCACAACCTAGACCATAGAATGAGTTGAATTTCAACCAACTATGACTGATCAATAGAATTTATAAACAGCACAGATACATAAAATCACGTTTTTAGGGTTGTTTTTGGTTGTTTCTATAAAATAGTAATAATAATAATAGTAATAATAGTAATAATAGTATTAATAATATGAGCATTTGGTTAATTTGAAATTTTTGCTATGTCATTCAAATATATAAAAATTTACGTGTGAAAAGTAATGATAACTTTGGTTCTGCATGACACATTAGAAAACTCAAATGCATGCATAATTAGATTCGAGCCTCCTCCGTCAACACACATGTTTAACGCAATAACTCTGAACAATAAAACAATGTTCAGTTTGTATTTTTGGTTTTGCACTAAAACTATGATGCTAAAGTAAATAAGAAGTCAAAAGTGTTGAGCAAAGTGATAAGATCAGTTAACTCTGGACAGCAATGAAATAAAATACAAATAATATGAAATAAAGCAATAAAATGATAAAGCAACAAAACGAAGCAATAAAGACCACATTGCCAATAAACAAACACAAGACTTGATTATAGAGACTGTAAGACTCAAATGCCTTGCACAATTAATATTATTTCAAATTTAAAAACATCCAATTTCATATTGGATTTAAAATTATCCAGTTTATTTAACATTTCATAAAACTCACATTATTTTGTATTAAAGGTCTGAAAGAATGAGTGCCTAAAATAACAGTCCTTCCAAGTTTACCTGTTTGAATAATGGGGAAAGGCATCCTTTAATGTAAGAGTTAGCATGGATTTCTATTAACTGTTGATTTATGTTTAGTTGGTCTTCTGATAACTGACAAACTGTATGAATGAACTGTATCTCATAAAACATAACTGACTTGTATAAAAAATTACAGAAATTTATGTGCCCAAATATTTCTTGTTATGCACGTTTTTGGAAAACAAATTAACAAAATATTCTGTTTTTAGTTGGATCACACTCTGGTTCATGTTGTGGTTTGGGGAGACCGATCTGATGGAAGGTACGTTATCATCTCTTTAGAAAGAAAAGGTTTTTGTATTATTGTGTTACCTTATCGTGTGTGTGGGTGTGTGGGTCTAGAAAATGTAAGTGTGAAGTGGGCATCAGTGAAGACACACAGACATGGCGTAGACTGGACAGAGCCATCATTATGGCTAATATTCAGGTATTTATAGACATTTCTAGATGTTGTATATGGATTTCTGAGGGCCGTCACAAATATGTGTGTGTGTGTGTGTTCGTGTGTGTGTGTGTGTGCCTGTAGGACAGGCTAGGTGCCCTCCTGCAAAGGCGTCATTATTGGAGCGATGGAGAAAACTTCACTGTGGCACTGCAGTCCAGTCCAACATTTTTTGACTCCTCAGATGCTTCAGTGAGTCAAGTTCAGTGAATAATTCTTAGGAAATTAATAAGTGAATTACTTATTAGGAAAACTGATGAAAAGCATCAAACAATTCTGTCAGGTTTAAACATACTAACAATTTAAAACATTTGAAGAACAATTCAGTGACTGTAGGGAAATAAATTAATGATTTAGTTAATCAGAATCACATCCTTTTAAAAAGGTTCTGTACATCATTCTGTATTTATAACAAGGAAGGTAACAATCTTTTCAACTGGAGCCAAATTGCACCATAAAAAAGTATCAGATAACATTTATTATTTAACTGCCGAGTAAATTGTTTTTCTTACAAGTGTGTTACTGATTGCTTTAAAAATCCTTTTTCATTTTTATAGAGTACAAGCAGTCAGACTGTTACGATCAAAAATGGAAGTTTAATGTAATGTAAAAAATAATAACAGAGTTTATCATTATTATTATTTTCATTCAATAAGAAAAGAAAATTCTTCTATAGTAATACGCCTTCAACAAATAAAAATCAATAATTGCAAATAAGCAACTTCTGTTTTTTTCATTTTAACAAATTTATATTTATTTATAATACTCTTAAAGAGGTGAAAATATAGACAGCAATGCAATATTAAAAACAATTAGAAAGAAGAACAAAACATTCTGATTCATATTATTGCTTTTATTAAAATATATATTTTAATAATTATTATGTATATTATATTATTATTATTATTTATAATAATAATAATAATAATAATAATAATAATAATAATAATGAAATGATGATATGATGGTGAAAATAAACATTTAATAGTATTTATATGTTCACTTATTTAAATCATTTTCAATTATTAGCTTAAATATTTTTTACTAGATTTTTTAAAACACAGACAGCAATACATTATTGAAAATTTAATTAAAAAACAAAACAACAATGTTATAGATATTCATAATCCACTATTTAGTATTTTCAGTTCACATTTGTACAAACAGAGTTGCGAACAACAATTTACATGTTCAGCTAGCTAACTTTATTCCCCTAACATATTTTAATTCATGTAATTACGCAGGAGGATATACAGTATGTTGTACCACTAAATCCCTGGTCAGCATCAAACAGTCACACTTGTAAAGTTACACTATCTGAAAGTGTTAGTATAGCCAAACAGCACTTTCTATCTTTTAGTGCTATTGCCTAATAATATGAGGATAAAATTTTATCCCACAAGTCATACAGAAAATTATTTTCAAATTATCTGTCTCAGGTTGGGTTGGACCAGCTTGGTAGACTAATTAGGTCTTTTCACATTTGGTTTATAGTTTGTCTATAAGGTCCAAAAGTTGTATTATGTTCCCGTGCTTCAGGTGGAAGACGATTCACAAACACTCACACAGCTGTGGAACAAACTGGTGAGTTTACCTCAGAGATACAAACAGACACCAAGGATTCATGTTATGAAACAAGATATAAAGTAATGTGACACACAGCGTCCTTGTGATAAAAACTGCACAGGCGAACTGATTAGATTAGATCAAATCAGATCAGATTGGATAGACTGTGCTGGATGTAGATAAACTCAAGGCCATCACTGGAGATAATCTAATCTTAACAATTCTCAGTGGCCAAAACCTCCACGATTTAACCACTCACACTGGTTTTATTTTCAGCTGCAGCCAACGGCATCCCAGGTGGAGGGGCGGGGCAATGTTGTCCACTGTCCTACACATGTGAGTGCGGGGTGAACGACCTGAAGGTCAAGAACTGGGTCAGAGTCTTGGGAAGCATGCACTTTCTCCATGAGATGACTTTTGAGCTTTTTATTGCTTTCTTTTACAAGACATTTAATTTTTATAGTTTACAATCCCTATGTAAGCTTCTCTGAAAGTATGAGCAAAGCACCTAAAAGAGGAGTGATATTATTATTATTATTATTATTATCAGATCAATAATAATAATAATAATAATAATAATTATTATTATTATTATTATTATTATTATTATTATTAATAATAATAATTATATTCAGTATATTAATTTTCTAGTACAACTTATGATTTATGTTACCATTTCTATATACATTTTTATCTATGTTTGCTATTTAAATAATTATGGCAACATGGTGGTCCTGCAATTTTGTATAAATGTATTACAGCAATTTTAATACACAATGAAATAATTAAATAAAAAAATTTTAAAATAATTATAATAAATTGAAGCATTCATTTTTAAAGTATATATTTGTTTTGTATTTATCTATTACTTTAATTTAATGGAATAGTGATAGTTTTTGATTTGTGATTACCAAAATATTTTCATTATTTTAATACTAATATGAATAAATATTACAAATATTTTGCATATTATTTTGTTATATTTGCAAAACACATTTATATAAATAAATACTTAATAATGTATATTTATATATAATATATAATATATACAAAAGAAAATATATTAAATAAATATCTCATTATTATTACAGTATTTTATTAAGTGTTAGATTTTTATGTAGTAATTTGGAAGGTAATTTCTTTATGAAAGAAATTCTTTATTATTAGAAATAAACATTTATCTATTTCTTGATTTAACTTAAATATTTAATAACGCTACAGGGTATAAATCAAATGTATTGCACTCAATTTCTCTAACATTTTCCTTTTCCTTTCCACGCACACACACAAACACACACAAAATCTGTTGCTCCCAGGAGAAGCCGTATCTGTACACACTGCGTAACTCACCTGTCCAGCCAGAGAGTGAATCACACAGTGCAGGAGTAGAGACCAATCCTGTAAGTCTCTCTCTCTCTCTCTCTCTCTCTCTCTCTTTCTCTCTCTGGATGTGTTAAGTCTCAGGATGTTTACGTGTATAATATCTGAGTGTGTATTGTCTTAAAAGATGGCCACCAGTTTTCTGTGCACTGATAAAAGTCCATCTCCATCAGTCCCCACCTCAGGTGAAGCTCTCTCTCTCTCTCTCTCTCTCTCTCTTGCACACGCACACACACACATGCTTACCCTGTAAAGTTAAAGCTGAACAGCTCAGTATTGACTGGAAGATATGTTTCAGAATCAGAAAAATCTTACACGATGGCTAAAACAAAGCAAGTTTAATACAACAAAGTATAGTTTTATAAGTATTACAGATCAAGAAACAGATTGCAAAAATTATAAACTGTCCCTTTAGGCTCATAAGATAGACCACTGATCTTCCCACTTTGCCTTGTAGTGCACTTTCTTAGACCTGCAGATATTAAAGTGGTGGCGGCATTAGGAGACTCGCTCACGGTGAGTTATTATTTATATATTGCTATATACTGTATACAAACACTTACACCCTCTCTGCAGTCTGAGCAGCTTTTCCTTTCACTAACATCTTCTACTTTGGCTTTGTGAAGCTGCTCAGATTAACTACTGTAATTCCTGACACAATTATAACACACTGTTAACTGTAAACATGGGCACAAGGACAGAAAGCTCCATCTTTCCTCCTAGATGTCACAAAGCAGCATGCAAGTGCAAACTTTGTGAACTTTCATATCATTACGGGAACAAATATGAACAAACATAAGAATAAACCTGGACAGAATACATGATAAAAAAACATAACATGTGTTACAGTATGTCTTAGGGTCTAAAGTGTAAGGGATATTTAATAAATGTTCTGTATATCAGAAATGATTCACTTAGTAATATACAGTAGTTCAATAGCAATGTAATTTGTACATAAAATATTTCATACATGGGCGTAGTGGTTAGGAGAGTAGCCTCTCGTCTCCAAGGTCGAGGGTTCGGGACAGTCTGTGCATGTTTGTATTTTCTTTGCGTGCTTAGTGGGTTGTTCGGTTTCCTGCCACAGCCCAGAGACATGCAAAGTAGAATAACCAGATTTTCCAATTTCCCTGTAGTGTGAAAGTTAGTGTGTGTGCCTGTGTGCCCTGCCCACTGTCCAGAGTGTACCCTACCTTGTGCCTTGAGTCCCCTGCGACAGGCTGCAGGCCTTATGCAACCCAGTACAGGATAAACAGTATAGAAAATGAAAGAATGAATGCATGAATGAATTAATATTGTTATGTGGACTTAATCAATATTAAAAATGTTAGACTGCTCATTAAAAGGTTATGAAATCAAATTTCAGCATGTACAAACCAGATGAGTGTAAATTGTTCAGAATGAGAGCCATAAGTGCCCTGTGCCAAACATTGTCTTCCACAGCGAGTGTGTGATGATTCACACTGGAACATTTACACAGTGTAAAAACATGAATTTACCTTTTGTTTTAAACAAATAAAATTAACAAAATGTTGAAAAAAATGGTTGAATTCACATAGAGATAAAGACAATTCGTCACAAAAGCAGCGAAGAAAAAAGGTCACTAAAGGTTTACCCCTATGTACCAAATTCACGAAAATCATCCAAACACCTAAAAACATGAAGCCAGAAGTCCAGGGATCCAATCCAACTCTGCCTACAAGCCTAAACTTACCCACACAATACTGTACACCCAAATCAACACATCAAACACACCTATCCAGTCTAGTGACTTGGTAGGAGGAGATGGATCAGTTCTGACTGAAACCCATGGGCTTTTTGTGCAGAAGCGATTGGTATTTGCGCTAAATGCAGTAAATGGTGTGTTTGGTTTACCGAGGACATCTCAGACCTGATGTGATCCTCATTAAAGCTGAGAATACACTAGTATGTCAGGGCTCTGTCCAAACTGACCACGCACAGCAGATGAGAAGGTCACCTTACCTGTGAGAAAATTTAGCTCCGAAGAAAAAAACCTTCAGAAGAAAATGTCAGACTTTAAGTATGCGTCAGGTAATAAAGCACAAAAGAACAAAACATCTTGCTAAATTGGACGAACATGCATGTGTTATTTTTTACAGTATTTACAGTCTGATATGTTCTAGTGTAGATAATTGAATAGATGCAGTAGGGCTAACAGCATAACATTACGTTTCAAGTGTCACCAATGACTTCCTTTGTGTACAAACAGGCAGGAAATGGAGTGGGCGCCGGTCAGAATAATCTTCTCGGTGTTATGACGGAGTACCGTGGTCTGTCATGGAGGTCAAGCTCTGTCTCTCTTTTTCTCTCACACACAAACACACACACACACACACACACAGCAAAATTGTTTAGCATTTTTAAAGTCATATTATAATAAGCATAAGTTAATATTTCTTTTGGTTTTTGTGTCTATCCCTGTAGCATCGGAGGCAACGCAGATCTTTCATCTGTGACCACCTTAGCAAGTGTGTAAAACATCAGTCTTTAACTTAGCATCTGAACGTATTTAGGTTAAAGGCCCTTATAGGGTTTGTGTTGTTGTCCAGACATCCTAAGGGAGTTTAATCCTTCCCTCGCCGGCTTCTCCACCGGTACGGGCAAAGCCACCACGACGCAGGCATTCCTCAACCAGGCTGTAGCTGGAGCCAAGAGCAAGTCAGTACCTCCACCTACCACACAGATCCAACTGATTTTATATTGCATTTTATTTTTTAACACAACCTAACATGAATAAGTGAACAAAGGACTGAAAAAAACTTTGAGCTGGATCTATTATATGTAACTTTTGTTTCAGAGACTTGCCCTCGCAGGCACAAGCCCTCATCGCAAGAATGTCAAGTGACTCGGTGAGATGAAGCTAACCATACATATCTGTCTTAACAGTATCCATAACTTTATGTTTCATAACCATTTCTATTGGTATATACACACTGATAAAGATTTTACCTTTACCTTTGAGTTGTTAATGATAAATCAGTAAGTTGTAAATCTCATAAGAGTAGTCAAACCTTTTTAACATTAGCTTGTCAGATACCTAGCATGGGGTCTGCTAGTTGGTAATATATTGTATGGTAAGCTGTTTGGTCTTACCCTGAAGAAGCTACATTTTTAATTACATTTCATTTTTTTTTCTGCATTTTTTTTTACATTTCATTTTGTACATGAAAATTTTCATTTGTGATGAATTCTTTCGCTGTGTGTATTTGTTGTTTTAAATCTTATGTTCAGGTTGCCTAATTAGTGGTTAGCAGTTTTGGTTTCTAGCATGCAGTTAGTTAGCAACAGCTTTCCTGAACATTTTCTGCCTTTCCTGAATTGTGTATTTGTCAATGAAAAGCTGAATAAATCTAGTTTAAATGCTGTAATGGAAATTAGAAAAAGGATGGAAGTATCAGAATTAAACATTAAGATTTATTAATGTTAAGACAAACACATTTAGCAGCACACATAATCTCCCTCTCTCTCTCTCTCTCTCTCTCTGAATGTCTCTCCAGCGCATTGATTTCCAGAATGACTGGAAGGTCATCACACTGTTTATTGGAGGAAATGATCTGTGTGAACAATGCGCAGACCCGGTACACCTGACTTTTATTTTATTATTATGTGATTGATAACATTTTTATTTTATTACATTGTTATACATATTATGTTTTCATTTTTCAGGACTTTTACTCTGCTGATAATTTTGCAAGAAACATCCGTGATGCCTTGGACATCTTACAGAAACAGGTGAAACAGATCCGAGTGTTAAATACGAGTTTCATGTAAATAAATAAATAAATAAATAAATGTGCAAGCTTTAGAGGAAACTTTCTGAAACAGTGAAGGGGGTGTGGCCTTTGTATCTATCAGTCCCAGTGAAGAAGGTGTGGCCTTTGTAACAGTCAGTCTTACTGAAGGAGGTGTGGCCTTTGTATCTGTCAGTCTCACTAAAAGGGGGCGTGGCCTTTGTATCTGTTAGTCTCAGTGAAGAAGGTGTGGCCTTTGGGTCTGTCAGTCTCAGTGAAGGAGGCGTGGCCGTTATTAGTTTGGTTTTTGTGTCTGTCAGTCTCAGTGAAAGAGGTGTGGCCTTTGTATCTGTCAGTCTTACTGAAGGAGGTGTGGCCTTTGTATCTGTCAGTCTCACTAAAGGGGGCGTGGCCTTTGGGTCTGTCAGTCTCACTAGAGGAGGTGTGGCCTTTGGGTCTGTCAGTCTCAGTGAAGGAGGCGTGGCCGTTATTAGTTTGGTTTTTGTGTCTGTCAGTCTCAGTGAAAGAGGTGTGGCCTTTGTATCTGTCAGTCTTACTGAAGAAGGTGTGGCCTTTGTATCTGTTAGTCTCAGTGAAGAAGGTGTGGCCTTTGGGTCTGTTAGTCTCAGTGAAGGAGGCGTGGCCGTTATTAGTTTGGTTTTTGTGTCTGTCAGTCTCAGTGAAAGAGGTGTGGCCTTTGTATCTGTCAGTCTTACTGAAGAAGGTGTGGCCTTTGTATCTGTTAGTCTCAGTGAAGAAGGTGTGGCCTTTGTAACTGTCAGTCTTACTGAAGGAGGTGTGGCCTTTGTATCTGTCAGTCTCACTAAAGGGGGCGTGGCCTTTGGGTCTGTCAGTCTCACTAGAGGAGGTGTGGCCTTTGGGTCTGTCAGTCTCAGTGAAGGAGGCGTGGCCGTTATAAGTTTGGTTTTTGTGTCTGTCAGTCTCAGTGAAAGAGGTGTGGCCTTTGTATCTGTCAGTCTTACTGAAGAAGGTGTGGCCTTTATAAGTGTGGTTTTTATGTCTGTCAGTCTCAGTGAAAGAGGTGTGGCCTTTGTATCTATCAGTCCCAGTGAAGAAGGTGTGGCCTTTGTAACAGTCAGTCTTACTGAAGGAGGTGTGGCCTTTGTATCTGTCAGTCTCACTAAAGGGGGCGTGGCCTTTGTATCTGTTAGTCTCAGTGAAGAAGGTGTGGCCTTTGGGTCTGTCAGTCTTAGTGAAGGAGGCGTGGCCGTTATTAGTTTGTTTTTTGTGTCTGTCAGTCTCAGTGAAAGAGGTGTGGCCTTTGTATCTGTCAGTCTTACTGAAGGAGGTGTGGCCTTTGTATCTGTCAGTCTCACTAAAGGGGGCGTGGCCTTTGGGTCTGTCAGTCTCACTAGAGGAGGTGTGGCCTTTGGGTCTGTCAGTCTCAGTGAAGGAGGCGTGGCCGTTATTAGTTTGGTTTTTGTGTCTGTCAGTCTCAGTGAAAGAGGTGTGGCCTTTGTATCTGTCAGTCTTACTGAAGAAGGTGTGGCCTTTGGGTCTGTCAGTCTCAGTGAAGGAGGCGTGGCCGTTATTAGTTTGGTTTTTGTGTCTGTCAGTCTCAGTGAAAGAGGTGTGGCCTTTGTATCTGTTAGTCTCAGTGAAGAAGGTGTGGCCTTTGGGTCTGTCAGTCTCAGTGAAGGAGGCGTGGCCGTTATTAGTTTGTTTTTTGTGTCTGTCAGTCTCAGTGAAAGAGGTGTGGCCTTTGTATCTGTCAGTCTTACTGAAGGAGGTGTGGCCTTTGTATCTGTCAGTCTCACTAAAGGGGGCGTGGCCTTTGGGTCTGTCAGTCTCACTAGAGGAGGTGTGGCCTTTGGGTCTGTCAGTCTCAGTGAAGGAGGCGTGGCCGTTATTAGTTTGGTTTTTGTGTCTGTCAGTCTCAGTGAAAGAGGTGTGGCCTTTGTATCTGTCAGTCTTACTGAAGAAGGTGTGGCCTTTGTATCTGTTAGTCTCAGTGAAGAAGGTGTGGCCTTTGTAACTGTCAGTCTTACTGAAGGAGGTGTGGCCTTTGTATCTGTCAGTCTCACTAAAGGGGGCGTGGCCTTTGGGTCTGTCAGTCTCACTAGAGGAGGTGTGGCCTTTGGGTCTGTCAGTCTCAGTGAAGGAGGCGTGGCCGTTATAAGTTTGGTTTTTGTGTCTGTCAGTCTCAGTGAAAGAGGTGTGACCTTTGTATCTGTCAGTCTTACTGAAGAAGGTGTGGCCTTTATAAGTGTGGTTTTTATGTCTGTCAGTCTCAGTGAAAGAGGTGTGGCCTTTGTATCTGTCAGTCTCACTGAAGAAGGCGTGGCCTTTATAAGTGTAAGTCTCAGTGAAGGAGGTATGGCCTTTGTATTAATCAATCTCAGTGAAGGAAGCGTAGCCTTAGTATCTCCGAGCCTCAGTTAAGGAGGCATGGCTTACGTTTCTGTCAGTCTCACTGAAGGAGTTGTGGCCTTTGCATCTGTCAGTCTCACTGAAGAAGGAGTGGCCTTTATAAGTGTATGTCTCAGTGAAGGAGGTGTGGCCTTTGTATGTGTCACCCTCAGTAAAGGCTTTGTGGCCTTGTATCAGTCAGTGTTAGTGTAGAGGCATGGCTTTGTACTGTATGTGTCAATGTCAGGAGTCGGGGCTTTTGTAACTGTCAGTCTCAGTAAAGGGGGCGTGGTCTTTTTTATCTGTCAGTTTTAGTAACGGAGGCGTGGCCTTCGTTTAATGGCGGAGATGTGGACTCTGGGTAAGATTTTTTGTTTCAGTCTCACTAAAGTTACATTTATTTTGTGCTCCTATATCGCATTAAATCACTCTCTACTTTGAAGCCTCTACATCTTTCACTATCATTTCACTCTGATGGAGAGCTTTATACCCCTGCTGTGTTGTTCTGAGGGCTAAAAAGAAAGCAAAGAAGCACAGTCAGTGTATGAATGAGTCATCAAAGCAAACTGGGAGTGAAACGAGCACCCCAGTCAGCACTAGGTCAGGCACAGCTTTATATTTCTTTCATCCAAATTGGCTTGGAGCACTAGAATCCAGCGCTGGTTCTCTAGCAATGCCAGGAATCAAACTCAGAGAGTGAAGGTCATTCAGTTAAAAATCGAGTGTATGATGTGTGATGTGCTGTTGTGTAGGTTCCTCGTGTTCTAGTGAATCTGGTGGAACTTTTTAACATCGTTCCCCTGCGCCAGCTGCACCAGGACTTCAGCCTCCTCTGTCCAACCTGGTTGGTCGAGTGAGTAAACACACCTTCAGTTTATAACACCTTCTCATTCGAGGTTAATAGCAGGGCAAGTGTGTATCAGCTCTTAAAGCAAACATGAGCTTTTTTTGAGGTTTACCCTAAAGCTGGGTTTTGTAATGAAGTTTAATATTAATATTGTGAACAATTCTCTGGACAAAAACTCTGGAGATGTCTGTTAGGTATAATAATAATAATAATAATAATAATTATTATTATTATTATTATATATAATTATATCTTAAACTGATGAGAACAAAGTGTCCAGAATATGTATGTATTTATTTAGACAGTTATTGACCAAACTGCTGTATTTCTGACAATTCCTTTGCAAATCTATATACATCTATATCTATATGTTAGAGAAATGCCTTTGAAAATAGTGACCATCTTTTGATCACTCGTTTTTCTAGATTTAAAAGCATAATTTGTATGACCGTAGCTTTATGCATGAATACTGTATATTGAATTGTTTGAGTATCCTTATGCATATACTGTACTGTGTGTGTGTGTGTGTGTGTGTGTGTGTGTGTGTGTGTGTGTGTGTGTGTGTGTGTGTTTTACAGGAGTATATGTCCCTGTGTGGTGAACCCTGCAGAAGGATCTTCAGACCTGCAGGCTTTAATAGAAATAAACAAAGCATATCAGGTGTGTACTTTGGATAATACACACAGTTGTGAGGGTTTCATATGAGTTTAGGAACTCACAGGTAAATGTATTAACTTGCATTTATTACAGGTTGCTAGTGAAGATATCATGTACTTTTAAAGAGGTTTAAATTGTGTGTGTCTGGAATATTTTATTATTAGTTCTACTAATATTTATTTCATTGCTAAATGTCAATCTGATACCTCAGTATTAAGTCTTAATGTGTTCTGTGTTTTCTTTAAATGTCAAGTGACTAAACTAGCACCAGGCTAACTCGTCTTAGCTAACCTGAGCTGTTTCTCTAAAAGTCTCCCTTGGACATCCGGCATAAATAAAGTGGCAATTACCCAAATAAATTAGTTTCCTTTAAAAAAAAATCCAATTTTATTCTTGCATCCATTCCAAGAAAACAGCTTGCTTTCGGTGTAGTAATGAAGTGCTTTAACTGCGTCGTCCAAGACGTCTCTGGTGGCTGATTGCGAGCTGAGCAGCTTGTTCTGCTCTCTACTGAAAGACGAAAGCATCCATTATTTTCAAGCCAGTATTAGCGGTCATGATAGTGTGGCCTGTCTCTGATTGCTGTGTCTTTGATTTGGCGTTGTTTTTGTAAACTGATTATTAAAAATGTAATTAAAAATAGAGACATAACCCTGATTAAAATATTGTAGAAAAACAGCATGTTCTATTCTATATAATGAGCCTGGGACACAATAATTTATCCCATTACTTAAAAAAAAAGTTTTAATCATTCATAACTGCATAATATTATGAGATTAATATTAATGTGATGTGATGTATATTATAATCAGGAAAACAGAAAGGAAATTCAAGTGTAAGTAGCTAACTGTGTTTGTGTGTGTGTGTGTTCTCAGATTGCTACGAGGAACTTGGTGGACTCTGGCCGCTATAAAATTCGTTCGGACTTCACTGTGGTCTTACAGCCATTTTTCAGAGACATGACGTTTCCAGTGCTGCCGGTATTTAAATGAAAAAAGGCTGAAAAATTGCATCAAATGATGAATTCAGTCTCAATTTTCTTTTTTTTTTTTTTCCTCTTGTAATGTAGGAAGCTTCCCTTATATTTCAGCATTTTGTTTGAGTTTAAACAGATCCTTAAATGTTCTCCTTTATTTATACTGAGCACAAGTAAAAAAAAAAAAAACATTTTTAAATAAAAGTTCTAAAAAATTTTTTTTAACCAAAAACAACCCAGCAAGAACAAGTTTTTTTTTTATTTAAATGTAGGAATATGTAATCAATAAAAAATATGCCTAGGCATGACCAAGATCTCGCTTCATGTGTCCCTTTCGTAAATTGTGCCTGAGCTGATCACTTTGAAACTTTTTGTATTTTATTTAAGCTCATAAAATGTCTATAAGGTCAAACCTAAACAAATATCTATTGCACTGAAAAAAAGAACAGATCCCGAGAGACATTTTGGTTCTCTTGTTTGGTACTTGTTTTGTTAGGAGAACCAAAATGTTTCTCATAATCTGTTTTTTTTTTTCGGGAATCTTTAAAAGTTTAAAGCTAATATTGTGTATTTAGTTTTTTATCTTATAGTAAAATGTGGATCTTCCTATTTTTTTTTTTTTTTTGACCTGACTCAGGATGGAAGGCCTGATCGCTCCTTCTTTGCTGCGGATTGTTTCCATCTCAGTCAGAAATCTCAGGGTCTCATGGCCAGAGCCCTCTGGAACAACATGGTGAGATTTACACAAATGTTTCTATTAAAACAGTATTAACACTTGCTCTAATAAATGAACATGATTGCAAAGATGTACAGTATTAAGAATATCTCAGTCTGCTTTGATCCCAGCTCGCAGGATTCATACCAACCTGTACCGCTTTCCTTTTGCTCAGCCGTTTGATTGGACAATCTACAGATATGAACATAAAACATACGAGACCCTTATAATGTTCAACACTTATGTCTTATGCTTCTACACTGTTTACAACGTTTGCACTTAAGCACATTCCTCCTGCACCATCTGCTTCGAAGAGGATGTCATTTCCACTCTACTACCCAGTGTACAGTGCTGTATACAGCTGAGATGACAATCAGGATCTGCTTGACTTGACTTGACTTGACACATACACATCCATCATATTTATTCTACATAATAAATTGCTTTGGAATATAAAACAGCCACAATTTCTCTATACAATCTCCTTTTACACTAATGCACTTATCTTAGTGTTTCACTAATGCTTGGATAACATCACAGCAGAATGTTTTCTCAGTACGCCGGAGCCCTAAACAGACTGTCTGCTTCATGTTTAAAACTTCTTTAATGGCCCAAACATATGGAAATGGCTTTCTGATAAAGAAATGCTGGGATTAAACCTCACAACCTACCGATCTGTAGTTAACACACTACTATTTAGATCTTGTCTAAATGTTTAGACCTTAGAGCGCAAAAAAAACCTTACTCTGACTATTTCAGGATAAAACATGATAAATGTATACTTTTACTGTAAACCTATGCACAGCTGTGTGGGTGTGCTGTCACAATTTCAGAAGAGCTTGCATCAAGGGAATGAATTAACTAATGATCTTGCTGAAATTACTAAAATTAGAACTAGAATCTATGAAAGCTGTGTTTAATACAGAAAGTAAAAGCATTTCCATACACACAATGTGATGAGAACTCACACAGCTGTGTGTCCATAAGAAAACTACTTATTAGTGAGCTCAGAAAAGGATGGACTTTGATGCAATGGGTTTATTCCAGAGAGACGGGCGCATCAGGGTAAGAAGGGAAGCACATGAAGCGGTGTACCCATCATACATAGTGGCCACTTTATTAGTCTCTGGAGGCAGGGTTATGATCTGGAGTTGCTTCAGTTGGTCAGGTCCAGACTCAGCAACGATAGGTGGCGATAAAATTAAATTAGCTGATAACCTGAATATCCTGAATGAGCAGGTTATCTAATCTATGGAGTTTTTTTTTATTCAGAAAGAGTGTTCTGGGAGCATGGAGGAATCATTTTCACAAATCACCTGGGCACCACATTGCACATATTTTTTCTTATTTTTAACGTGTGTGACAACTCTGTTTCAGCTGGAGTCTGTAAACAGTAAAACCACATCTGTGGACTTTAATAAAGGTGTGACTATGAAGTGTCCTTCTAAGGTAAGCAGGTCTTAAAGGTCCCATTCAAAAGCACTTCTCGATTTTATGTCTTTTCATTTCAGATATATTTTTTTTTTATCATCTTGTCATATCTGATTATAATACTGGACGTGCATTATTTTCCTTTTTTTCTTTTGGTAATGTGTGCATTCTATCACTTTAGAATAACCCTTATTTTTCAACCTATGGGAGCAGCATGTTGAAAGAGGGAGCCGCACTCACAGCTGCGGTGAGTAAATAACCCTTACGTCATCCAGCTGTTGAAGCTGTACATGTATATAATTCTGGCCTCTGATTGGGTGAGAAGGTGTTGATTAGTTTTCTATAACAGCAGCTCTGACAGTAGCGCATGTTTATAAAAATGTGCTTGGTGGGTTTTGAGGTGTTACCGTTTCCATAGTAACAATTCACTCAAATGGCTAAAATAAAACATGACGTGTCGGGAATGTATTATTCTTCGTTCATTTGATTATTTTCCCTTTGCGTGTCTGTGTGTGTATCTGTGCAGAACTGGGGCAGTGACTTCTCATGCATGCACACTGCTGCCTCAGACACTGTACCTGCTTCAGGTAAGACTGTGTGTGTGTGTGTGTGTGTGTGTGTGTGTGTGTGTGTGTGTGTGTGTGTGTGTGTGTGTATTGTTAAAACTAGCTTCTCTTACATGTTACATTACAAAACCAGCAGCTGCAAGAAGCAGACCTGTGACATGGATCTGTCTCTCTTTCTCAGTCCACAGGTTGCGTCCAGGAGACATTAAGGTAGTTGCTGCTCTCGGAGACTCGATAACTGTAAGTAAAACATGCAATGCATTGTACTAGATGTATTACATTATTAAATGACAGAACTAATACACTGTTCTTCTGTCAGGCTGGTTTTGGGGCCAGAGCTACAAACATTGTGCAGCTACTGAATGAGGAGAGAGGCGTGTCCTGGAGGCGAGTTTTACAGATCTGAACATCAACGCTAATCTCAACAACCTGATAATTTACCATCTGCTGTTTTTCGTTTCTAATGCTCCGTGTGATTTGATTGACAGCATTGGAGGTGATGAGACTCTCGAAACAGTCACTACACTACCAAGTGAGTATCCTGACCTTTTAGCATTTAGCAATTAGCTGGCCAGTTATTATGGTATAAGGACATGATGGTGTCAATTAATGATTTGGGAGAGATGGTGATCAATGATCAAAGTTTGCGAGCTATGATGATCATTGATTGGTTTTTGGGAGAGATGTTAATCAGTAATCAGTGTTTGCCACCTATGATGATCAGTAATTGGTGTTTGGGAGAGATAGTAATCAATGATTCATGTTTGGAAGAGATAGTAATCAATGATTGGTGTTTGGGAGAGATGGGGGTCAGTGATTGGTGTTTGGGAGAATTGGTGATCAGTGATTGGTGTTTGGGAGAGATGGTGATCAATGATTGGTGTTTGGGAGAGATGGTGATCAATGATTGGTGTTTGGGAGAGATGGTGATCAATGATTGGTGTTTGGAAGAGATGGGGGTCAGTGATTGGTGTTTGGGAGAGTTGGTGATCAGTGATTGGTGTTTGGGAGAGATGGTGATCAATGATTGGTGTTTGGGAGAGATGGTGATCAATGATTGGTGTTTGGAAGAGATGGGGGTCAGTGATTGGTGTTTGGGAGAGTTGGTGATCAGTGATTGGTGTTTGGGAGAGATGGTGATCAATGATTGGTGTTTGGGAGAGATGGTGATCAATGATTGGTGTTTGGGAGAGATGGTGATCAATGATTGGTGTTTGGAAGAGATGGGGGTCAGTGATTGGTGTTTGGGAGAGTTGGTGATCAGTGATTGGTGTTTGGGAGAGATGGTGATCAATGATTGGTGTTTGGGAGAGATGGTGATCAATGATTGGTGTTTGGAAGAGATGGTGATCAGTGATTGGTGTTTGGGAGAGATGGTGATCAATGATTGGTGTTTGGAAGAGATGGGGGTCAGTGATTGGTGTTTGGGAGAGTTGGTGATCAGTGATTGGTGTTTGGGAGAGATGGTGATCAATGATTGGTGCTTGGGAGAGTTGGTGATCAGTGATTGGTGTTTGGGAGAGATGGTGATCAGTGATTGGTGTTTGGGAGAGATGGTGAACAGTGATTGGTGTTTGGGAGAGATAGGGTCAGTGATTGGTGTTTGGGAGAGATGGGGGTCAGTGATTGGTGTTTGGGACAGTTGGTGATCAGTGATTGGTGTTTGGGAGAGTTGGTGATCAGTGATTGGTGTTTGGGAGAGATGGTGATCAGTGATTGGTGTTTGGGAGAGATAGGGTCAGTGATTGGTGTTTGGGAGTGATGGGGGTCAGTGATTGGTGTTTGGGAGTGATGGTGAACAGTGATTGGTGTTTGGGAGTGATGGTGATCAGTGATTGGTGTTTGGGAGTGATGGTGATCAGTGATTGGTGTTTGGGAGAAATGGTGATCAGTGATTGGTGTTTGGGAGAGATAGGGTCAGTGATTGGTGTTTGGGAGAGATGGGGGTCAGTGATTGGTGTTTGGGACAGTTGGTGATCAGTGATTGGTGTTTGGGAGAGTTGGTGATCAGTGATTGGTGTTTGGGAGAGATGGTGATCAGTGATTGGTGTTTGGGAGAGATAGGGTCAGTGATTGGTGTTTGGGAGTGATGGGGGTCAGTGATTGGTGTTTGGGAGTGATGGTGAACAGTGATTGGTGTTTGGGAGTGATGGTGATCAGTGATTGGTGTTTGGGAGTGATGGTGATCAGTGATTGGTGTTTGGGAGAGATGGTGATCAGTGATTGGTGTTTGGGAGTGATGTCCGGCTTTCCAGTTGTATAAGCATCTGTGACATCAAAAGGAGCCTCTATTTTGTACATAAAGATTTATATTTAGAGGAGTAACTACACATCCCAGTAGTTTTTTTTTCACCATTTGGCAACCTGACGGTCTTCATCTGTGTTCTTCAAGCTGTTCAAAAAAAGCGTTATCTTTCATTTATCTGGGCTTGCACGAAGTGATCTTTCTGCGTCAAAATATTTTCTCCCATTTTCCCACTGCTACATGTTGATGCTGTGAATAACCAATAATGATTATAGTATTTATACCAACACCCCACTCTTTTGCACTCCATGTCAGACGCTTTGGGCATATTAGTTAATTACAATTTAACACTAGAAACAGCTCTTGGTAGCACACTCACTAATTTCCATCCTGTCGTCTAATTCTGGTGATAATTAATTTAGTAAATATTCACTCTTCTGCAGACATCTTGAAAAAGTTCAACCCGAATGTTTTCGGCTTTTCGCAAGGACGCGGCAAGAGGCCCAACGGCTTCAATATGGCCGTGAGCGGAGCCAAAGCAATGTGAGACACACTTACACACACACACACATACACTCCTGCATCCAGAGGCACTCTTGTGACGAGTGTGTGTAATTGATGTTACAGTGATATCCCGGACCAGGTCAGGGACTTGGTGAAGGAGTTAAAGAACAGCACGGTGAGCGTCTGCTTTGTCCCCTCACTCACCTGAGGTTTCACTTCTACTTGCATTCATGTTTATTTATTACAACCCAAAATCCCTAATGAATTCCTTCTGATGATGCAATTTGTAAGTCTAAATCATAAAAGCAGTGATGAAAGTCAAATAGTGACAAATAAATAAATGTAATATATATTTAAATATAAATTAATATTTATACCTGCTCATAAAATTATTTAAATGTGATTTCAATAACAATGCTATTTTAACTTTTCTTGTCCTTTTGGCTCACAGAGTGTAGACTTTGAGCAGGACTGGAAGTTGGTGACCCTTTTCATAGGCGGGAATGATTTGTGTCAGTACTGCAGCAACCCGGTGAGTAGAAAAAAAAACGATCTGTTGCTACACCACAACATCATGCACTGCACAATAATTATTAATAATCATTTTGAATATATATTTAAGGTGCCACAGCGGTGTAGTGGTTATAGCACTGTGGTCTCGGCCCTTTAGGATCTAGTGCCTCGGGTCTGTATATACTGTATAGTGTATTGTTTTGTGTGTGTGTGTGTGTGTGTGTGTGTCCAGGCCTCTCTTTCTCCAAAAATGTACATAGGATACATTAAGGAAGCTCTGGACATTCTGTATAATGAAGTAAGTAAAAATGTTGTATTCTTAGGACAGGAACCAATAAGCAGGTTTGCAATGTGCATATATATATATATATATATATATATATATATTGTGTGTGTGTGTGTGTGTGTGTGTGTAGGTACCCAGAGTGCTGGTCAATTTTGTGGAGATCCTACAGATTGAGGACCTGCGTAAGATAAAGTCAAATGCCACAGGATGCACCATCTTACAGCCGTAACTAAATCACATATTAATTAATCTGTTCATATATAACGATTTATTTCCCACACTGAATTGTGTGAGAACCGTGTGTGTGTGTGTGTGTGTGTGTCAGAACCCTGTGTCCATGTTTCCTGCAACCTAAAGAGAACTCTGAGGAGCTGGTTGAGATGAAGAGGATCAATCGGCAAATACAGGTTTAATTATTGAAAGATTACATGTTGCACATGTCGAGCCCAGTTTAATGATCTAATGTGTAAGATATACTTTCAATTCCGTTATTTAAGAAGAGTTATTTATTAGCAGGATCACTAATAAAGAGGCTGATTTGCAGGTGTGATTTCACTAATCATGTTTGTGCATGATTAACGCTTGTGCTTGACTTGCAAAAATAATTGCTTTTCAGATCTAAAAACTTATGTAGAATAATTCATTTAAAACAAAAACTCACCTCACGTGCATGTAATTACAACCACAAAAGCAATTAATGCTGCAACAAGCTGCGTCTTAGCAAGTGAAACAAATCTTTTTTTTTAAGAAAGAGAAGATACATTTATCAATATTTAAGATATTTTTATATGTTATAATTTTTTGCAGCAAAAAATATTTTAAAGAAGACTTTCATATTTTTCATAATACTAAAGCATAACTGAAATAATTGTATGTGCAATCGCCAGAAACACTGAAAATTACATGTGCATTCAGGAAAACAACAAAACCCTGACCAGTCAATAACATGACCTCAAGCTAGTTCTCAGCTGAATATCTGTTATAGTATATCTTGTATAGTCTGCGTCCTTTCAGTGCATCAACAGTGTATGTTGTTGTGGTTAGACGGAGACGGAGCGGCTGGTGTTCGGAGGACATTATGAGAGCAGAGAAGACTTTGCAGTAGTTCTGCAGCCATTTTTTCAAAGCACCGTGGTGCCAATGGGAGAGGTGAGTCTGAAACCTGACAGCCATGTGGATGTGTGTGTGTGTGTGTGTGTACTGAATACTGATTTTTGTACACATTACTAGATTACCAAGTCTCCTGACAGGGTGAGCACTTACCTTAGGAAAAAAAAAAAGAAGAAAGTTTTTTGAAAGGCTTCCAGGGAATTGCTCAATAACTACCCTCAGGCCACGGTCTCAGCCAGAACAGCTCGCTTATCAAACATAAGGGAAAGAAATAATAATACTGGCTATGATTTATGATTTTTTAACCAGTATCCAAGTTAGAAAAAAGACCAGACAGTTTTGAAAGTCCTAACAGCAGCATGTTTAAAAAAAACATAGATTAAAATTCAGCAGCGGTTTATAAGCAATTCATTTTGTATTTCGGTCCTGTAGCTGCCTGGCCCAGTACCAGCTACTGTATGTCACGTTTGGAATCATGCTGCATTCAACTTTCATATGCTAGACATCTTCCCAAATTTCAGAGTATAAATTTACAGCTAAGAAAAAGGCTGTTTCCTTTGGGTTTTCCTAACTGTAAATTGTAAATAAATTGAATGCAGCACTGTTGGCAATTACTGAAGAGTTCCTACTAAACCTAATAAATGAATCACTTAGTTTGAGTGAGGGTGTTGATTCGCTCAATTATGAATCACACTTTGACCTGTCTCAACTTACATCCAACATGCCTTTTCTATAAAACACACTACAGTAGGTCCTGATGCCGGGCCCAAGCCCAGGTACATTGGGGAGGATTTAAATCTGAAAGGGAATTTGGCAAAAATCCTGCACAATATCAAAACATATGATGATCCAATGTAACTGGCTAACTTAGTTTTACCTCTAAAAATGCTGAAAAAATGACAATAGAAAGCAAGCAACAGTATATTTTAGTTTGGCTTCCTAAAAGCATCTAACGGAATAAGCGCCAGTTAAAGTGGTAAATGCCCTACTCCTGGTCTGTTTCTGTTTAGATTTGTTGGTTTTATTTGGACCCCAGTGCATCAATGGACAGTCTTGGCCATTATAGTTTAATAGGCAGGCTAGAGAACACAGTTGGGTTAGACAGACAAGTTTATGCCTGGTGCCATCTTTTGGAGGAGCAGTTGAGCTCAGGATTATTTCTCTCTGAAATAGTGCTCCATCAAATATTCATTGAAAACTTGGCTTATTGGCTTGAGTGTTAGGACAGGATTCATGGTGCAGAAAACTTTTGGGTTACATACTTTGTGTTCCCCTAAAGAGGGTCTAGTATATAGGATACGATACGGCCCAAACACAGTATTGGTGCTGGGTTTTTCTTTTTTTTTTTTTTTTTTTACTTATCAGATGAAAAATGTGTCTGCCAAAAAAGCTACTTCTGAAGTTTATGCAACATGGAAGTGACCATGCTTCCCTAAAAATTTAAATATGCTTACTCCAGCAGTTTTTTGAGGGAGATGATTTTATATGTGCCCCAAAAATGGTCGTTTTCAGCGTTGAGACTGTCTCACTTCAAACAATAATCATTTAAAATGCAATTATCAATATTTCTTTGGGTATTGATGCTGAAATTTGTGTAAACTTCTAGAAAACCTGACATGCTTAAATTAAAACATTCCAGTTTTTGGTAAAAGCTTAAAAAGCATAAAATCTCTAGAGTCCGTAACCATATCAAATTCATATTGCAATATCTTAACAATTTTGTATTTTGAAATCTAAATTAGCCAAGTTTCATCTGAACAACCATTAGGATCGTAGAAAGATAAAAGATAAAATAAAATATAAAATTATATTTGAAAAATGTATTTCTTTTTAACAGATAAAAGTATAAATATGTATGCATATATTTTTTTAATGCTTTTGTTTTGGCCGATACGATATGAGAGGTGGGAGCTGAGAAGACAATAAAATTTGCTATTGTATATTATGCAATATTACACTATTCTATACTGTATTATACTGTATATGTTTTTTTATACTTTATTATATTATATTACCGTATACTATACTATTTGGGATTATACTAGAATGTACTATACTGAACTATAGTAGACTATATTATCCTAAAATATAATAGTGTTTCATAGAATATAATACTTAAAAATCCTGTCCTATACGTTAGTATCTTATACTGTACTATCCTAGAGAGTATTATACTTCACTACACTATACTTTATATCATCAGTGTGTGTGTCTCTTGTAGGACCGGCAGCCAGATCTGAGCTTCTTCTCAGTGGACTGTTTCCACTTCACTGAGCGTGGACATGCTGAGATGGCCATTGCGTTGTGGAACAACATGGTGAATGCAAGCACACACACAAAATCTTCCAACAATGTAGTCATGCAGGGCATGTGGCCTTTACTCTGCGGAACAATGTGCTGAGCAGGGAGGTTTTAAGCTATTAAAAAAATGAGTGCTCAGTCAAGTCTGCTTGGGCCTTGTCTTTTTTTTTTTGTTTCCGTCAATTAACTAAACCTGTCACTGCTGTTTTTGTTTCTTCACGGTCAAAATTACCCGACACACTTTGCCAATGCAGTTTTTTATTACAGTCATGCCAGTGAAGCTTATTTTAACTGAACTGAAATGAGGGAGCGACAGAACCCTGACCTGACTAGTCTGGAATTTCTAACCGGAGCTTTTCATGAGGTCTGGGCGTGAGCATCCTCCAGCTCCACATACGCGTTTAATTTCTTTCTCCTCATCTCCCTCGGACACGAAGTGCGAGTAAAGCTTCACTCTGTAACTCGCCAAGTCTGTCTAAAGCTTTTCTATAAAACATCTTCATGCCAAGGTGAAAATATTCAGGGCTGAAGCCCCAAATGTTCAGACCTAACAGTCACATGACTGCCATTGATCACATGTACACAAATTCTCTGTCTGGTTTTCATCTAGCTCTGACACAGGAAAGAGAAGATTAGGTAAATATTAGGGAGAGCCGTGTTATTGAACTAGGAATTAACTAAACTGCCATTTTAGTTACATCTCCACTAATTATTTTCAGGACTAGTGCTCTGTTCAGTTAATTCCTCGTTCAATAACATGGCAATGGAATGGGCAGGGTTAAGACTTTACTGCAGACAGACACTAGAGGGACACTAGAGATATTTTGCTTCACTTTTAAATCCCTGTCATGATGTCCACTTATGCATACAGTCATTGGTCTATTTAAATTAATAAAACATTTTACATGTTTTTTTTTTCTCTTTGCACCTTTTTTTGTCCTTTTTTTTTTACTTTTGTGCCAGTTGGAGCCGATGGGCAACAAACAGACCTACAACAATTTTACACACGACCGCAGCAAGATACGCTGTCCCTCTGAGGTAAACATACACCTGCACACACACTCTCTCTCTCTCACACACACACACACACACACACACACACACACACACACACACACACACACAAAAACAGCATTTTCTTTAAATAATTAAGCACATAATACAGCAGAGTAAAATAAAGATATTACAGAAGCACAGGAGGTATGAGTGTGAAGTGTTTGTGGACGCAGTGAAGTACACACAAGATTTAATTTCCAGATAAAAATGCACAGAAAGACAGATAAACAGATACATAAGAAGATGAATAAACACAGACAGGCAGGCAGGCAGACAAAAAACAGACAGTAAGGAAGGCAGACACGAAAAGGCAGCAGAGACATGAAGACAAACACAAAAAACAGAAGGGTAGATGGATAGATAGATAGATAGATAGATAGATAGATAGATAGATAGATAGATAGATAGATAGATAGATAGATAGATAGATAGATTGATTGATTGATTGATTGATTGATTGATTTACTCTCTCTTTCTCTCTCTCTCTCTCTCAGGAGCATCCCTTTATCTTTACTAGAGTTAACAGTTTTACCTCTGGGCCTGTCGACCCAACAGGGCTTACCCCATCTCCCCTCAACCCCCAGGGCTCAGTGGCATTGTGGGTAGCAGTGGTGTTGACTGTGGCTGGAGTTCTGGTGGGCGGAGTCATGACCTGGCTCGCTCTTTCCTGCAGCGGGCGCAGGAAGAGAAAAAGCAGTGACAAGCTCAGCTCTGTTAAGATACAGGGTCACGAAAGCAAATTTTAATACACACTGGCATCCAATTCTTGTTTACGAGAAATACAAAAATAATAAAAAATATGTATAATTATTTGTTGTTAATTAAAGTAAGCTGCCACAGTTGTTTTTGTGTTTATTGTCATGAGAAAGGAGAAATATGTACTGTACTGTACAGTGGTTTGCAGAAATAAATCTCAGAATGAAACTGTAATAACATATTTTGACCAGCAGATGTCAGTAAATTCATGGAAGTTTGCGATTATTTACACTATACCCGTGCAAATGAGTTACATTAATGTACACTTTGATAGAATTGAATAAAATTGTATGAACAGGCAATAATATGTCGGCTTTTAAATTTTTGTATTATTCATATTGCATATTCATATTCTTACATAATTATATCCTTTATTTTTACTCTATTTTGGGCACATTTTAAATCTTTAAAAAAGAGCCCTTCCCTATGCTAGATAGAAACATAAATATTGTGGCATTATGTAGATCAATAAGTAATTTTTATATAAAAGTCAATTGATTATACTTAACATTACAGATACATAATATTTTTAATACATTCAGGCGATACAGAGTCCATGTATACAGGATAAAGTGGTATACACGATGTGTTAGCGGCCTCTAGCGGTCACTGTCTTAAGAATTTACCGGATAAATGTTGCACTATCAGCGCCCTCTGGCGGTCAGTGTCGCATTGCAGCACTGAAGACCAGTTGAGAAGATGGCGGAGGGCGAACTGAACGTAGACAGCCTTATCTCGCGACTCCTGGAAGGTAATGTTGGTTAATCGATTTTTTTTACAGTTAATTTCTTTTTAATTAATTTGATTCTTTTTTTTTATTTCTTTGATTTCTGATTAGCAGGAATTTGTGCACATGTTTACAGTAAGCGCGTCGTCTTGCTAGCGGCTAGTCAGTCCCGATAGCTAGTCTGCGTAGCCGGCTAATGTTTACAAACAGCAACGTTAGTTAGCTTAGCAACTGCGTTCTAAAATTGTTAGAGACGTTTTAATTGATATTCAGCTGATTGGCTGATTAAATTAGTAGAATTAAATTAAATAAACGAGGTGACGGAATGGTCTGTAAGGTTGGGGTATTGGCTGCGCCGTTAGGAACATTTATATTGGGTTTTTGATTTTTTTTTCTTTTTCAACGATTAATTTTAGTCCGGAAATAAAACAAAATAAAAATTGGATCAAACAATACGTGTTTAGCGTCTATTAAATATTTACGTGGTTGTTAGTCTGAAAACTCGTACATTTTCTCCATGTAGGAGGCGGTTAATGATAACGTTATGTGTATGATGGCTGGGAAACTCGATGCAACACAAAATCGTGTCGCAGTTGAACGCTGCACGGATAGATAGCTAGATAGATAGATAGATAGATAGATAGATAGATAGATATGTGTATATATATGAAAATAACAGCCGGATTTACCTTAACAAAAGTGTGACTGTTCACACACTGGACATTGTGTTTCGCCCTCATTCTCTTTAAGTTTACACACTCAGTTTCTCATGACAGCACAGTTGACAATGAAAACCTTGGAGCTGTTGTTTAAGTCCCAGTACTCAGGGTACTCTATATTCTAATAGTCGATTCTTGATCTGCTGCTTTCAAACATAGTTCTGCATCTTAAAATGAAATCCTGCTCTTTTCCTCTCTTCAGCGTTACATCTTGTCTGTATTCTTTGTATTAGAAGTAACAGGAATAAAGCACAGCGTTGTGATTTAAAACAAATCTGATCTTGGACAGGATGGTGTGATAAAGCGGCGTTACTGTTATCATTGCAGTGACGATCATTTTCCCATAACATTATGGTTTGGGGTGTTTAATAGAATGGGTGCTTAAACCTAAAGCTGTTGTAGGAAGTTGATCAACACCTTCTAACCAATCAGGGGCCAGAATTTCATGGTAAAATGTTAGTAATTTGTTGAGTTTCTTTTTTTGGTGTCTGTTAGGTTTTTGGCTGATAACACTGGTGATATAATGGTGTAGATGATGATTTTCTTTCTCTCTCTCTCAGTGCGAGGATGTCGTCCAGGAAAGATCGTCCAGATGACTGAGGCTGAGGTTCGAGGTCTGTGCATTAAATCCAGAGAGATCTTCCTCAGTCAGCCCATCCTGCTAGAGCTTGAGGCGCCGCTCAAAATCTGCGGTAAGCCTGCCAACTCCTCCACCTCTTCATCCTGCTCTCTCTCACTCTGTCTTCACTGTTTTTTGTTTTCAACTTTTTTGTTACTTTTCTTTCTTTTAATGTTTTTTACTTTGTAAGTCTATCCCCAGATGCCTTCAGTGGGTTGGTTTGTTACTTGTGAAATATGACCGTTTATTGTGTATAGTGTATTTTCTATTTTATAACTGTGAATAAAATAGACAAAAGTTTAACTTGAAGTTTTTTTTTACATTAAGGACACATCAAAGAGATAACAGAAAGATAAACTTTTTAGGTGAAAAACATTTTCATAGGCTTCATTTAGGGAATTGTTTGATTGGTGGATGAGGGAGTGGAGAATGGAAGCAAAAGAGGATGGCATGAAATAGTAAAAAAGGAGTAGGATGAGGAGAGTGGTAAGATAGTGTATAGACACTGAAAAAAGATGGATAGATTAATATTTTTATTTTGGAAAAGTATAAGGGTTGTAAAGGAAAAACAAATAAGAGAATAAGGAATTAAATAATTTTTTTTGTCCAAGTTAAACAGTAGAAATAGTATGAGATCTAGCATAAGACAATATGAGAGTAACTAAAGAAAAAAGAATTATAATAATATATGTAAAAAAAAAGCTAAAATTGCAGCACTTAAGTGAGTTCAGGTTCTCTCTTTTCATTCTAGCTGCTGGCTTTATTTCTCTCTCTCTCTCTGTCATACCCCCTTCCTCTCTTGTCCCCTTGTCCCTTGCTTTTTCCTGCTTTTTGACTCTCTGTCCTGCTTTCGCCATCTTGCTCTTTCTGGATTTCTGTCATCATGCATACTTTCACTACACACACACACAAGGAGAGGGAGTGAGGGAGAGAGATAGAAATAGTTTATCTTCCCACTTGTAAGCACTTCTTCTGTAAGCTGCCTGAAGCCCACACACACACTCGCACACTACTGCAAACCCACAGTCAGATCCTGCACATGCTGAGATTGACTTATGCAACAGACACAGTTATTCGCTCTCATGACACTATACTATCACTAATTCACAGTTACACACTCACCTAATCTGAATCATGCAACATTTAAATACACTTGAGGTATTTACAGATGTTTTGCTCACTTGCATGATAAATACTGTGACTATTCTTTCTCTCTCTTTTTCTGTCTGTCTCGGTCTCTCCCCCGCTCTCTAAGAAAAGTGTAGTAACAGTTACTATAATAATGTAATGGTTAACAGTGAGACTTCACTATTGTGTGTGTGAGAAAGAGAGAGGATCCAGAAATACCATGCTACTAATCACTCTGCAGCCCCTCCTGTGTTTGATGATTTCTAAATGAATCAAATTTGTGGTGTATTTTAAGTGAGTATGTAAGTAGAGCAAGTTATAAATATGAGTCTAATGAGGACAGGAGCTTTGGAAGAAGCCCTGCCTGTGTTGTTCTTTTCCCAGGCTTGACTCGCGCTGCTTAGACACTTGGCGACATTGTGTGTCTTTGGCCTCTGCTGAGGGCGTTTGCAAGTTTATTGCGGTTTTACAACCCATGTTTGATTAGCTGAAGGTATGTGTGAGATCGGAAAATTATTAACGTGGATTCTCTCTCCCTGGATGATGGAGCCGATAGTTTAAAGTCTCACTCCGAGATGTTTTTCACACATGCCTTCATCCGTCTCGCAACTCTTTTCACAGACCCTGCTGAGCTGTGAACAAATGATGATGTACTTTACATCAGGGTGTTCACAGGCCAATGAAAACTCTTTGCACACTTTTCCTGTCAACATTCAGAATTGATTCTGGGCTTGTTTGAGGGGCGAGGCGTACAGGTTTGGGTTTGCATATAAAAATTCCAGCTGAAACGAACAGATTGTGCAATCTTTTATTCTAGCGTTGCACACGTGGTATTGAAAAATGCGAGAATCAAGTTGCAGCGGAGAACGCGTTCTGGATGCATGGGATGTGATGATGGAGGATACCTGAAGGCAGATACGTGCAAGAGCTTGTGCTACAAAGCTGAGCTAATTACAGATCTGTGGAAGTCAGTAATTCAATAACTCTTGCCTGGTTTCTTGAAAGTAGAAACAGTTGGTAATGTAATGTATTCAACCAAGCTTGTTACTTAAGTAACCTGTGTTTGGTTTAAAACGCACTCCTGGCATCTCCGTTTGACTGATGTTTTCTGATTCAGGGTTCAAATTCAGGGACCCAAGTACAGAAGAATACTTGTGTGAAAAGTCTTTATTCTGGCCGTTGTATCTCTGCAAGTAAAGTCATTTCTAACAGATCACTGGGCCAGTTTGTAAATTTGGTCCACTTTTCAGCTTGGCCCGGTTTCTTTTCACACCAAAATGTCATGTGAACTTAAAGACCTGAAGACAAACTGTGTTGTGTTTTATTGAATATTCCAACAACAGACATTTGCTATGCAACATGGACAAATGGCTCAACCGGTATTAGTTCATAACCGTGGTACTTACATTATTTGGTAAAAATACTAATCAATTATTTCAACAATGGTGATTGGTTGTTGTTAGTCTTTCGGCTGCTCCCGTTAAGTGGTCGCCCTACAGCAGACCAACTGATTCGCACAATGCCTTGGCATAGGTTTTTACAGGATTTTACCCCAGATGCCCTTCTTGACGCAACCCTCTCATTTTATCCTGGCTTGGGACCAGCACTGCATCCAGTGGCTATGGCTTGGACATTGGTTGGGAATTGAACCCGGGCCTTCTGCATGTCATATTCATATTTTATGGATCTGTAAGCTCGAAACAGGACATTAGAGTCAAAGCGTCTGTTTGTCAGATATTCAAGTCGAAATATGTGAATGGGCTTCGAGAAAATGTTTTAGGACTACAATACTGCTTGATTTGATGACTACAGTCAACTTGATTATTTCCGTCCTGATGAGGGGTACTTAGTGCAGTTAATTTAAAACTACATTAATCACGGCTCTACAGTCAATCAGGGGCATCTGTGACCTCTCGCAAGCAGACTTAGCGGATAGCGCTGTTCTCAGTGTGTTACACCGCCCCCAACAGTGCGTAAACGAACATCAGCCATCACAAAGATCATCAAAAAGATGTGGTTGGCTGCCGTCACGTGGTTCGGAGGAAACGCGTGATAGTCTTTGGTCCTCCCGAGTGAGTGGTAGTAGTGGCTTAATGTGGGAGCCCCCTAGTGACAGGGAGGAATTGGCCACGACTAAATTAGGAAGAAAATCAGGGAAGATTCTGAAAAACTTGGTCATTTTTGTAATAAGGCCCAAGTCCTCATAGTGACTAGCGTCCGAGGCTTTTTAGAGGTCTCAAAAAGCAGCCGGGTTGTGTGGTGCAGCCGGGTTGTGTGGTGCAGCCGGGTGGTGATGGCACAGGTGCTTGGGCTCGCTCATAGATGCTCACATTTGCTATATATATTTTTATATAGCAAATGTTTAACATGTATATACAGTTGTGGCCAAAAGTTTTGAGAATGACACAAATTAGTTTTCACAAAGTTTGCTGCTAAACTGCTTTTAGATCTTGGTTTCAGTTGTTTCTGTGATGTACTGAAATATGATTACAAGCACATTTCAATGTTTCAAAGGCTTTTATCGACAATTACATGACATTTATGTAAAGAGTCAGTATTTGCAGTGTTGGCCCTTCTTTTTCAGGACCTCTGCAATTCGACTGGGCATGCTCTCAATCAACTTCTGGGCCAAATCCTGACTGATAGCAACCCATTCTTTCATAATCACTTCTTGGAGTCAGAATTAGTGGGTTTTTGTTTGTCCACCCGCCTCTTGAGGATTGACCACAAGTTGTCGATTGGATTAAAATCTGGAGAGTTTCCAGGCCATGGACTCAAAATTTCATCGTTTTGGTCCCAGAGCCACTTAGTTATCACTTTTGCCTAATGACACAGTGCTCCATCGTGCTAGAAAAAGTTGGAAGAAGTTGCTGTTGGAGGGTGTTTTGGTACCATTCTTTATTCATGGCTGTGTTTTTAGGCAAAATTGTGAGTGAGCCCACTCCCTTGGATGAGACGCAACACCACACATGAATGGTCTCAGGATGCTTTACTGTTGGCATGACACAGGACTGATGGTAGCGCTCACCTTTCCTATTTCGGACAAGTCTTTTTCCAGATGCCCCAAACAATCGGAAAGAGGCTTCATTGGAGAATATGACCTTGCCCCAGTCCTCAGCAGTCCATTTACCATACTTTCTGCTGAAGATCAATCTGTCCCTGATGTTTTTTTTTTTGGAGAGAAGTGGCTTCTTTGCTGCCCTTCTTGACACCAGGCCATCTTCCAAAAGTCTTCGTCTCACTGTGCGTGCAGATGCGCTCACACCTGCCCGCTGCCATTCCTGAGCAAGCTCTGCACTGGTGGCACTCCGATCCCGTAGCTGAATCCTCTTTAGGAGACGATCCTGGTGCTTGCTGGACTTTCTTGGACGCCCTGAAGCCTTCTTAACAAGAATTGAAGTTCTTGATGATCCTATAAATTGTTGATTTAGGTGCCTTCTTAGTAGCCACAATATCCTTGCCTGTAGGGCCATTTTTATGCAACGCAATGATGACTGCTCGCGTTTCTTTGCAGGTCACCATGGTTAACAATGGAAGAACAATAATTTTAAGCACCACCCTCCATTTAAAGTGTCAAGTCTGCCATTCTAACCCAATCAGCCTGACATAATAATCTCCAGCCTTGTGCTCGTTAACATCCTCACCTGAGTTAACAAGACAATTACTGGAATGATCTCACAGGTCTTTTTCACAGGTCCCAACGTTTTTTTGGGGATTAAGTTAATTTTCATGGCAAAGAAGGACTATGCAATTTATCTGATCACTCTTCATAACATTCTGGAGTATATGCAAATTGCTATTAAAAAAACTTAAGCAGCTATTTATACTGAACAAAAATAAAAACGCAACACTGTTGTTTTTGCTCCCATTTTTAAGATGAACTCAAAGATCTGAAACGTTTTCTACATAAACAAAATAACCATATCTCTCAAATATTGTTCACAAATATGTCAAAATCCGTTACGATGAAGAACTGGAGACAAGTCGAGACCCCAATGAGGACGACAAGCATGCAGATAAGCTTCCCTGAGACTGTTTCTGACAGTTTGTGCAGAAATTCTTTGGTTATGCAATCCAATTGTTTCAGCAGCTGTCCGAGTGGCTGGTCTCAGACGATCTTGGAGGTGAACATGCTGAATGTGGAGGTCCTAGGCTGGTGTGGTTACACGTCGTTTGCGGTTATGAGGCCGGTTGGATGTACTGCCAAATCCTCTGAAACACCTTTGGAGACGGCTTATGGTAGAGAAATGAACATTCAATTCACGAGCAACAGCTCTGGTGGACATTCCTGCTGTCAGCATGCCAACTGCACGTCCCTCAAATCTTGCGACATCTGTGGCATTGTGCTGTGTGATTCAACTGAACCTTTCAAAGTGGCCTTTTACAGGTGGCCAGTCTAAGGCACACCTGTGCAATAATCATGCTGTCTAATCAGCATCTTGATATGGCACACCTGTGAGGTGGGATGGATTATCTCGGCAAAGGAGAAGTGCTCACTATCACAGATTTTGACAGATTTGTGAACAATATTTGAAAGATTTGGTTATTTTGTGTATGTAGAAAATGTTTCAGATCTTTGAGTTCATCTCATAAAAAATGGGAGCAAAAACAAAAGTGTTGCATTTATATTTTTGTTCAGTATATGTAATTCTCAACTTTTGGCCACAGCAAAAGAAGAAACGTCCCTTTTTCAGGAATGTGTATTTCAACAATAATGTTGTAAAAATCCAAATAACTTTACAGATCTTCATTTTCATGCATAATCAATGAATTAACATGCACCTGTGGAATGGTCGTTAAGACCTTAACAGCTTACGGAAAGTAGGCATTTAAGGTCACAGGTCTAAAAACTCAGGACACTAAAGAGAATTGTCTCCCGACTGTGAAAAACACCAAAAGAAAGATGCCCAGGGTCCCTGCTCATCTGCGTGAATGTGCATTAGGCATGCTGCAGGGAGGCATGACGACTGCTGATCATCCTCGCAGTGAAAGACCACGTGTAACAACACCTGCACAGGATCTGTACATCCAAATATCACACCTGCATGACAGGTACAGGATGCCCACAATAACTGCCCGAGTCACACCAGGAACACACAATCCCTCCATCAGTGCTCAGACTGTCCGCAATAGGCAGTCCATGAGTAGGAGACGCACTGCAGTACTTCAAGCAGCTGGTGGCCACACCAGATACTGACTGGTACTTTTGATTTTGAGGCTCTCTTCATTCAGGGACACATTGTGAAACATTTTTAGTTTGTCTTATGGCGTTGACTCTTTTAGTGTTCATACAAATATTTACACATTAAGTTTACTGAAAGCAAAAACAGTTGAAAGCCAGAGGACGTTCCTTTTTTTGCTGAGTGTATATATAAAAGCTGGATTTAATTCAGTTGAACTTGACAGAAAGGAAATATTAAGCATGTTTAGCTGCATGCTAGACTTTAACTTGGTAACCTAAAGACATGTTAGGTATGCATGCAGTCATGCAAAGCACACCATGTACAGTAAGTACTTGGGTAGTTAAGTCTCTAATGGTGCACTATGTAGGATGCACAATCACTTGTTGCACTCTAAGTAGTGACCTTGATCAGGAGTTAGAGAGGGATTTGTGATTTAACCTTTTGTTAGGAGGTAGTTAGTGTTATGACCATAAATAAAAAACACAGCGGTTGAGATGTGATTCGGAAAGACTTGAAAGCAATTATTAGGGAGACAGCATGTTGTTTAAGGTGACAAATTTATCAAATGTGTTTTCTTGCTGAAATCATGTTGTGCTTTCTTGGACTGGTTTTAAATGTGGGCTGCTCTTCTCTCCATAGTACTTTACACCATACAGATGTACTTCTACAGACACTGCAAACAACAGTTAGTGTAATTAACTTACTGTTACTGTCCATCACTACTTATGCGATGTCTCTCATCCAATCAGATTGCTCGGTTGGAACTAACTGTTCTATCATTATTTTTCTATACTATACACATGCGAAATGATGGGAGGAAAGACAACCTTTATCAACACTGAAGATGTCTCGTGTTTGAAATGCGTAATGTAAATTGTCAGGTGTTTATTACTATTCGGTTACACTACAAAAAGGAATTGTTTAACTATAAAAACTTTTTTTTATACTGTTTACACAGAATAGTTTGTTTTTGTAAGCTAAGTTCAGTTAAGTAGTAGCATTTGTTGTTCTTTACTTTACCAGTTTTTTCAGATCTCTCTCTCCTCAGTTTGACCTAGTTTTATAAGTGTGAAAACTGAGGAAAGTGTAAATTCAACAACAGTTGGTTGGCAGTGAGTGAGCGTGAAGACCAGCGCAATGGGAGTTAAAGCCCTGGAATCCAATATGCAATGTGACAAGTAGAAAATAGTGATAAAATTCTGCCAGCAGCTACTTATATTGCATGTTGAGATATCTATATATATTTATGTATGTGTGTGAGTGAGCTCCCTGCCTTATAATCAATGTTTACTCAAAATCAACGACAGCAGCACAAGTAAGGTTCAGTTTCAAGTCGGTGGCGTAGACTTGATCCTAGGCTGACATTCACAGTTTTATGTTTTCATGTCACCATTAGATATCTGATCTCCAAGTGACGTTCATGTCAACACTAGGGCTGCAACTAACGATTAGTTTGATCGATCTATTAGTTATTGAAAAGATTATTCGGATTACAGTCGTCACAAATACTCAATAGCTATTATTTAGCTGTCAGCTTTTAAATTTAGCTTGAGGTTGTTTTGTGCACATGGTAACTAAGTCAGGGTAGTGATAAAACTTGCATAAAAATGTCTTTCAATTAACTTTTTTGATTTAACAAAATTGAAAGCCAAGGAAAAGCAAAGTAGAGTAAAGGCTTCTTTGTTTATAGAATACCTCATTTGGTTTGTTACCCTAAACAGTTCAACAATGTTGCTTTTTCTTGCATACTGACTTTTTTAAATATTCACTTGAGCACTGTTCATGGTGGTACTGTACAAGTAATAAAATGTCTTTATGACCAGCTTTTTTAACATTTCAAAAGTTAATTTAAATCGTCTCTTTTTTGTGCATTAAGTTGTGTTTTGTGTATAGTAGAGTACTTAGCACTGAGCTATGGGTTTCCTTTTTTTCCTTCTGTAACTGTCTGGCTTTATTTATGAAATAGTACGGCATTCTAAATTGGCACTTCTCATAGCTGGATTGGATTCTTACTTGGAAATGGATTTGGATAAAGATTCTACACAAAACAGAGAATACTTAACCTGCCAAATTTATCATCCTTTATCCTATTTATTTTAATACCAAACGGCTAGGAATAAAAATCCTCCAGATGGTAGTAGTAATGCAGTCAAGAAAAATTGAGCTGTTGCTTAATTTCTCAAACTTGGTTTGAATGATTTGTGGCATGTTGACCTGCAGGTGATATCCATGGTCAGTACACTGACCTGTTGAGGCTGTTCGAGTACGGTGGTTTCCCCCCGGAGGCGAACTATCTCTTTCTGGGCGATTATGTGGACCGAGGGAAGCAATCTCTTGAGACCATCTGCCTCCTGCTGGCTTACAAGATCAAATACCCCGAGAACTTCTTCCTGCTTAGGGGCAATCATGAGTGCGCCTCCATCAACCGCATCTATGGCTTCTACGACGAGTGTAAGTCCAGCGTGTGGTACGGTAGAGTCAACGTTTTTACAATGTTATGCTTTCGGGATGTTTGTCTAAGGTGTGTGTGCGATTTACAGGTAAGCGCAGGTTTAACATAAAGCTGTGGAAGACCTTCACCGACTGCTTTAACTGCCTCCCCATCGCTGCCATCATTGATGAGAAGATTTTCTGCTGCCACGGAGGTAAACAACTCACTCTCTTTTTCTGAAAGTTTTAACTTTTATTTGTTAAAACTGGACTCCTATTTAATAAACTACTCTTTATTTATGATCTGAGCTAAAATGAGCCAAAACAACAATAAATTCTATTGACTGTTGTAACAATGTTTGAATGTTGTATTGAATATCGTCTGGTGTCGATCTTGTGGCTGTTACATGCTTACTGTGTTACTGAAGGACATTTCACATAATCAGTTCATTATTCCCTCTTCTCAGGTCTCTCTCCTGACCTGCAGTCTATGGAGCAGATCCGAAGGATTATGAGGCCCACGGATGTTCCTGATACAGGTGTGTAAAATCATTTATCAGTTAATGTTTAATGCTAATATTGTTCTTAAGGAAACTGCCAACCTTTGTCACACATGATTGCATAATAAATAGGTAAATGTTATTGTGAACAGCGAGACTGTTATGAAGGAGAGTTGCATATGTATGATATAGGAATGAGTTGTGGTTGAGGGACCATCTCGACCAAGAATCCCAATCACAGTCCCCCAGGCCTCGTAAAACTGTGTACGGCTCTGGACACAAAGGGCTTCCTGAGTCTGTCGGTAGTGCATCTATGTCCATGAACGTGCTCTTCTGTCTGGCAGAAGCTCCATACAGTAGGTGTCTGGTGTTGGATATGAAAACCTTTGTCAAAGATCCTGCATTCTGAAGCGAGTCAAGCTTAAAGCCAACCACAGACTGGGCTCTCCTAACTGCCTAGTTCAATCTTGTAGCCTCTCCAGCACACTACAGCACAGAAGTAGATCAAATTAACTTGACTGAACATTATAGCATATCAACTGTTTATTTTATGTCCTAAGACAAATAATATGAAGTATTTAACTAGATTTAGAGGATAATTTTTGTTGTCATCATTGATTTTCATTATTTAAGAGAGCCTGGAATATTTTCTGAGATTAGATATTAAAATGAGATTAAAGTCCAGTCCTTGAGAGGTGTACCCTTTTACAGTCACTGCATGGAACTTTGCCCTGATTAGCAGGTCCTTTTTCCACATTTGCTGGCCAATCAGACAGTTGTTGATGGTCTAAAAATAAAACCTGCAATTTAATCTATATTTCTGTTAGTTGATTCCGTTAATTGTGAATCAAAGGATCAGTTTCTGATGTACAGCTTTAAATTATTTTTACAAATGTTAAACAGACTAAAATTGAAGATTAGCAGAAAAAGAAACACTGTAGATGAGACAGTTTAAACAACCAGCAACAGATGTTAGTGTTTAATTCTCATTGGATGTGTTTTGTAGTTTAACACGTTCATATCTGTAAGAAATACAGCTGCTTGAGATAAACCAGACAGTAAAATTTAGTGCAGTTGAATCAAATCAAAAAGAAAATCCAAATGCTCGATTATCACAGGAAACTGAACTAAATCAACGGCCCAGCTGTTATTCATAGCTCAGCGCAAACATCTACACAGTTTAATACATCTCTCTCTCTCTCTCTCTTTCTAGGTTTGCTGTGTGACCTGTTGTGGTCAGACCCTGATAAAGATGTGCAGGGTTGGGGAGAGAACGATCGGGGCGTATCCTTCACGTTCGGTGCTGATGTGGTCAGCAAATTCCTCAACCGCCATGATCTGGATCTGATTTGCAGAGCACACCAGGTGTGTGGGGTGGGTCAGAAGGTGGTAATTAGTTTTCGGTAGCACTGGAAAAACTAGGCGTTCCTCTGTGGGGGTTTCTTATAATTTATTTTCATAAATTTAATTATTTAAAGCTGCTTTGTGACAATGACCATTGTTAAGAGTGTTATACAGATAATGAATTGAATTCGGTTCCTCAGTGTTCCTCTATGTCAGAGTCTGAGTGCTTCTCTGTGGTATGTGCAGGTGGTGGAGGACGGCTACGAGTTCTTTGCCAAGCGGCAGTTGGTCACTCTGTTCTCAGCGCCCAATTACTGCGGAGAGTTTGACAACGCTGGGGGGATGATGAGCGTCGATGAGTCACTCATGTGCTCCTTTCAGGTACATGTATCTCTCTCTTGGTCATACTCGCCTGCGTGCGCGCACACACACCTTTTCATGTTTCTTAACTTATTAAAAAATAAGGTAAAAAAGTAATTGTATTGATTGATCTTTAAAGGAAAAAAGAATAATTATGCAGTATTGCTTGAATCCCTTGTTGTACTTTTTTTTTTTTTTAACTTCTCTCTTTTCCGTGTCTTTCTGCTTCTCAATCTTTTTCTTTTTTTCTCTCTTGCCCTTCCTCTATTTATCATTCTCTTTTCCTTCTCCCGTTATCTCACACTGCACTTTTATTTCTTTTTTTGTACCTCTATTTTTTTACACTTGTCTTTGTCTTATTGTCTCTCTTTCTCTCGCACATTTTCTCTTATTTTCACATTTCTCACGTTCTGTCTTTCTGTCTCTCCTTAAATTTATCTTTTTCCTTCTCTCTGTTTGTCTTTTCTTCTTTCTCTCTCCCACTCTGTCTCTCAAACTTTGTTTTTTTTTCTCTGATTTTGCTGTGTCTTTGTTGTCCTCTCTCTGTCGTTTATTTATCTTCCTTATTCTTTCTGATCAGATCCTGAAGCCCTCAGAGAAGAAGGCCAAGTATCAGTATGGAGGTGTGAACTCGGGCCGCCCAGTCACTCCTCCCCGCACCACACAGGCCCCGAAGAAGAGGTGAACGACCTGCCCGATCTAACCTGACCGGCCCCTCCTCCCCTACCCAACCACCCACCCCAGGCCTGGAGGCGGTACTTATTCACAATCAGCCTCTGTCCCTCAGCCCGTGCTCTTTTCTTAATGTCAGTGTACATACTTTTTTGCCGTGACCAGGTGATAAGCGCTTTCTGTGTGTCTCTGCCTGTTCAGTGGTCTTTTTAATAATATTCATATTAATAGGTACGTGGATGCGAATGGAGGATCCCTCTCTCTCTCTCTCTCTCTCTCTCTCTCTCTCTCTCTCTCTCTCTCTCTCTCTCTCTCTGACGCAGTATTGGCATTACTATTAATGTTATCGTGATTTTCTGCATAGGGTGTTTAAGGGGCTTGAAAACTTTTGTCCTTATCAGTATACATGCATTTTTTTTTTTTGTTGTTGTTTGTTTTTTAAACTCTCGTGACTTTGAAACGAGTGCACTAAGATGTACAGCACACCAACACACACACACTACAGTATGACCTAACATAACCTCGTTATAAGACCAAGCCTCGGTACATTTTTCTCCACACAGCAATGACTCAGAGGCTGAGCGAGAGACAGGACGAGCGAAGGAGGACAAATGAGATGGACAGAGAGTATGGATTACCTCAGCATCACCATGAGTGAATAAAAAGATTTTCCACAGACACGGTCATCAAGCTGATCTCAAAATCATTTTAGTGTGTGTTTTGCCGTGATGCCATATCAGTTTACTTCTAGCTCTAAGGACAGGAACTATTTTTTTTCTTCTTTTTTTATATATAAGACTGTGTTCCTCTAAATGAGAATAAAAATCAGATGCTAAGCGCTAACTCTGCATTTCAAATAAAATGAACATAGAATTTTGTCATAAAACGTTTCTTCCTCACACAATCGAATCCTCTGTGGTGTTTTTTAACTAAATTAGTTAGTGGAAGTCACGTGACCGATTTTACCTAATAGAAGAGCGTGTATGACATCAACAGGGACCATAACGATTATAAGGCGGTTTTCATTTTTCTCTCTCGTTTGTCTTTTTCTGTCTGTCTCGGCGTCTGTCTTGTGTTTCGCTTTTACTGTCTCTGTAATTCTGTCCATCTGTTCGTCACTCTGTCTTATTCTCTCTCTTTGATGGCACGAGATTAGACCCTTAGCACCGTGTCTGTGGAAAATGCTTAAGTAATGAATAAAGAATTGACTCGGAACTTGTTCAGTCACGGTTTAAACAGGATGACGATTCAGAACCCAACTCTCACACACGCTTGTATTTGCACAGTGCTTTTTTCCTGTTAATAATCCTAATAATAAAAGTGTTGATGTTAATGGGGCGGTTTAAGAATGGCACCCTCTCTAAGTGCTGCAGTATTGATGTAATGGCAATTTATCATAAGAAGTTCATTTAAGGTTTAAAAAGAGGACAGCATTGTGTTTTTCCCTTTTTATTCTTGTTTTTTGTTCTTTAATAAATTTGGATTTAATTCCTGTTAAAAAAAAATGTTTTTCATGCACTAAGATATGATGTTAAGATGGTTGTAGCGATGGCGCCCCCTGGGATCCACCGTGTGTTAGCACAAGAGAAGTTTTATTTACAAAAATAAGAATTATTTGATTTTGAGGTGATAATTATGAAGAGGAAATATAATTTCACTGACTGATGCCACGGTCAGTCATGAGTGTGTGTGTATATAGCGATGTATATTCCCAAACCATGAATACGTTTTTTTTTTTTTTTTTGTTTTTTTTTTTTTTTTGTTTTTTTTTTTTTTTTGTTTTTTTTTTTTTTTTTGCTTCTTGTACCTCGTTAATGTTTTGTTTTGTTTTTTCCCCACTGATGGTGGTGAAGATTTTATTTAGTTTTAAATTTTGTGTTCTTCGTTAATTTATAATTGGATGTTGGGGAACGTATTCCAGAAACAAATTAAATTTCTAAAAGTGGGTTTCACGTACACTGAGCTCAATAAATGGACATTAAAACAACTTTTGCCTTTCTCGTGTGTGTTTTTTATTATAAAATATTTTTTTTGAAGCGGAGGTGTCACAGATCTCACCACAACATCTGACTGCATTTTCTTTTCTTTTGTACTCTGCTTATATGTTTATGGGTGTTGGATTTCCACAAAAACAACACTAAGTATTTGTAATTGGTATTATTGATTTATATATTTTATTTATATATATTACAATAAGAAAGTGTTTGAGACAGTGAATTATATTCAATAAACAGTCTTTATGAACATGCCACATGATTTGCATAATTTACAGTCAAGTCAACTGAGACACTGTCAGTGAGAAATACAGGTTTTGGCTAATCTTCATAAATATATTAGGGAAACTAGAACAATATAACAGCCTACACCCGTATTACTAGATATCAAGTAATCTTTTCAAAATAGGGTTAATGAGTTATGTTGGAAATGCAATAGAGACAGGCAGCTTTATACATCTCACATGGGAATGATCTGGCTCAGACTTTGGTTATTTTTGGTATTTTTTGGTTACTTTAAATATTGGGGTTGTGAACATATAAACTACCTGTCCAAAAATAAAAAAAACACTCTTTCAAGACATAATTCAATCACATTTAGCTGAGATTGATGCACACTACCCACATTGTGTCCAGTTCATGTGTGAAAATGATTCCTCATGTTCCGAGAAAAATTCCTTCACAATTCCTTTCACTCACTCATCTTTTATACCGCTTTATCCTGTATTCAGGATTGTGGGGACCTGGAGCCTATCCCAGGAGGTTTAGGGCACGAGGCAGGGTACACCCTGGACAGGGTGCCAATCCATCGAAGGGCACATTTAAGTTAAACTCAAACGCTCATTCACATACTAAGGGCAATTTGGGAATGCCAATTAGCCTAACCTGCATATCTTTGGACTGTGGGAGGAAACCCACCAAGCATTGGGGAGAACATGCAAACTCAATGCACACAGAGCCGGGAATCGAGCCTGGCCCCTGGAGGTGCAAGGCAGCAGTCATAAAAATTATTTTCTTGGTAATTTAACAGCACTGTTGAGGAAAATATTATTGTTCTCTATGTTCCTATCTTCTTTCCACTCCCAAATTGTTTTTAAAACTAGTACTGTATATAAAAACTTTTTTCCATTCACGCTAAGTCGCCTCCCATGTTTCCCAGTTGCCTAGCAACAGTGTTGTCATGGCTTCAAGTCATCTACCTGGACTGCTCGTTAACAGTATAATCAACAGTATTTTCCTTCACATATTAAAACGCACAACAATTATAATTTAATTTGCAGATAAAGAAATAAGTTTGCATGATTACTGGTTGACCTAATGTATAAACATGACAATAATATATTTTCTTTAAAACATACACGTATATGAAATTTATTCGAATAATCATTTTAGGTGTTATTAGAATGTGCTTCTTATTTTATTTTTAAAAAGTCAGGATAAATAAAATAAACTCAAGTGAGAACGGAGTGAGAACTTAGAAGAGAAAGGTGCGCCTGTATAAACTCCAAGACACCAGGGGGCGATGTGTCTCCGTGGAGCATTGCTAATACAAAGGTTTCGTCTAACATCTCCTCGTATTGGTTACATAGCAGACTACGCCTAGCTATGTAAGCTATACATGTCATGCACTACTTATGCTACCTATATAGGGAATAAAGGTGTATTTGGGAGTGTACCTGACTTCTAACTGTGTGTTGTTTTTCCGGCTGAAGATGTGTCACTTAAGCACAGTGAAAGCAGAGATAACAGTTTGGATCACACCTGCCAGCTTTATGTCTTAATTATTGTTGTTAACTTAACTTGCAAACATTTTGAATACACACTTTCCTCTGCTCTGTTACATCCGGCTCTCTGTTTATACATTGTGTAACAAGCCTTAGCTCTTCATTAATGTTCAGGTTAGCAGCTCATTAGCCGCAGTTAGCTCTTAGCGCTCTCAAATTCAGGATGTCCTGCAGTTTGCTGGATTTTTGTCGCGTTCAAGAGCTCAAACAAGTCCGGGAGTTTCTTTTCAATAATCAGAAAAATCCCCCTACAGATGACAGCAAAGAGCAAACCGGTAAGTTAAAGCTAAGCCTTACTAGCTGGGTATAGCAGATGTTTTCTATAGTATCCAGCTATTTTTTTTTTCAGTATCAGAATGCTTAATAAATCATGTATTAATACGCAGGACAATACTAAATATTATTAATATACTTATAATATTATTAAGCTAGCTAATAGCAGTGTGTGATATGACTCACTTTAGTGAATCGATTCTTATGATCTTATATGCTAATATCCAAGTATGATTCATTTGATTCACGATTCACTCAGTGATTCATGTGAATCAAATTTGTACGTTAATTCTAGTTAATACTGTAGTGATATGATTCATTTCAGTGAATCGATTCTGTAATAATATGCGAGTCCAGGAGTTTGATTCATTTAACTCTCAGTGAGTCAAATTAGAACTGTAATGTCAGTTAATAGTAACCGTGATGTGAGATACAATTCATTTTAGTAAACAGATTCTAAACTTATAGATTAGTAAACTTATGAACTCGTAGGTTAGTGCGCATAAGTTTGATTCAGTTGAATCAAAACTCAATGATTCAATTTAATAAAATAGCAGCCAGAAATACAGTTTTTCAGGTCTAGCATTGGGCGGTATGAAAAACAAATATGTAAAATATTTAGTCTTGTGACGGAGATCACCGAACAAAACACATTTCATAAATTTTTGAATGTTTTTTTTTTATTATTAAACAATCAATAAAAAGCTGTAATAAATAAATAATTATCAATTATCAATAAATAATTGCTGGCTCAGTGGTAGGTTTCTTGCCCGCCATGCTGTAGGCTAGGGTTCGATTCCCCACCCATTTTCCAAACCCCTAGCACTACATGCAGTGCCCGTCCCAAATCCAAATAAAATAAGAGGGTCGCGTCAGGAAGGGCATACGGCGTTAAACCTGTGACAAAACCTGTGGCAACCCCTCGATGGGGGCAGACAAAAAAACTGACATTTATTTAATGAACAATAAAATGTTATTAATCTGTTAAATAAATGGAAGGAAAACTTTATGGTGAGAGACAAAACCAATGACACTTGGAATGACACCTCAGTTTTAAAAACTGAAACGCAAATATTTATCATCATCATTCACTCTAGTCCCAGCAGCGCGCCTCCTAGTGCAGCCTCGCTAGCTCTGTGGTGGCTAAGACAGATGCAACTGCGCAGAATGCTCTCCTTTGAGGTCGATTTTGCGCAGCCGTAATCAAGTCACAGATAGTGAGCTAGATGCATTTTGCTTCTGCTTCGATCTGGTTAACTCAGGTCTTTTTTGGTGCTGTTTGCTTCCCCTTTCCAATCTGATGGTCAGCGTCGTTGGAGCAAGCGCTGGGGCATCCATCTTCATTACATGGCCAAACCATCTAATTTGAGTTTGTCTGATGACCTGTTCAACGGTCTCCTTCTGGTGGCATCTCTCTCGCATGGTTTGCACAGATTTAAGGCAATAAAGTCCATCCGAACAAGCCGCAACTATCATTCAGTAAAATCATGACATGCCACATCAACACACTGGGGGGGGGGTGGGTGGGGGGGGGGACGTAAATAATGCCTCCAAACGAAGTTCGTGGCTTGTGATTATGCAGATTGATTCAACTGACTAACTCACTCAAAGGAGTCATTTGTTCAGGAACCAATTCACCAACACAACTGTGTTGTGGTTTATAGAGTAACTGCGTTTATTTTTCAGAGTTTATTCTGCAGGACGCATCGCATCGCATCGGTCAGCTGCTTTCACAATCTCTGTGTCTTAATGCACTTAAACGCCCACTTAGTTATAATGTCAGTTTTAAGAGGAGAGAGGGAGAAAGGGAGGAGGAGAGAGGAGAAGTGACGTGAGTTCTGCTGCACTGCAGTGACAGAGAGATGGAGGGAGAGAAAGTTTGCCCTTTATTGAGTGAGTCATCCTGTACAAGGGCACAAACACATCACTCTCTCTTTTTTTCTCTGTCAGTAGGATGGTAGGTGTTATTCCTGAAAAAGGTAGCACACAGTGCTGGGTAAATTGTGTACTTATATAAAGGTAGTGGTCGACTTGCAAACATTTGAGTAACAAGTTTCCACAGATATGAATAAACCACGGAAGTAGTTCACGTGTATTGTACAAAAAATAGACACCAGATACCAATATTTACAATTAATATTTTCAGTGTGTAAATGAATGTATAAAATTTCCGTAAATGTGTGTGGTGTGTGGTGTGTGGTGTGGGGAGGGGGGGAACTTAGAAAATCCTTAACAAAACAGTTTATAGTCCAATACAGTGGAAAACAGCTCTTGAGACAAAATGGCGTCGCGATTTAATGGCGCAGGGACAACATTGTTACATTTGTTTAAGATTCATGTCCTTAGGCATAATTACGGTTGGCCACACGGTGGCAGTGTTGGGAAAGCGACGGATTTAGTCAATTGGATTGGTATGCTTGACATAGTATATCCGTATCAAAGACTCACTTCTTCAGACTTAAGGACAAATCAGACTTACAAACGTTCTCCCGGAATTGAACTTGTTCATAAGTCAGGGACTTCCTGAAGACTGAAGTGTTGAATTAATCTCGCTCTCTTTCGCACACACAGGTGCACAATATATCACAGCTGATGTAAGAGGAATGTCTGTCCACCTTTTTATATGTCTGTCTAGAAAAGTTTGGATGTACCTTTTAAATTAGTGTTTTTAATTTTTTTTGTTTATTGATTTAATACTGGATTTTCTTTTTTCTTTTTCAAAACTGTGAAATAACACCTGTGGCATTAGGTAATTAAGTACCAAAACCTATCAGTTGTTATTTTAAGATGCTATGGTCAGCTGTTTTTTTCCACCCAGTTTCCACCAAGTTCTTGTGAGAACAGTATTGTCAAGTGCACTTTTTCCTATCTGTCTGTGCTTTCTCGTCTATGTGTCTGTGCTTATCTGTCTACGTCAACAGATGGTGCATCAGAAAGGCATTTTTATGACTTTAGATTATCATAAGGTGCGCACATTAAACAAACTGTGACTGTCCTTCTCTATTTTCTGCAAGCAAATTGGTCTCAAACTCACTAATTACACACACTTACACCAGTCTCAAAACACAGCGAGGCTTGTGCCTGTCCACTTGCACACAAGTTTTCAACAAGCGCTTTGCAAGACTTTGGAGGCATTTGAGGCGGTAAAACATCGCAGTTTCTTTATAATTCTTTAGGTGATGCTATAAACTATTCGCAGTTTGGTACCTCATGAGGTAGGAGTGAATTATTTGCCAGGGTTGTTTAGAAATAATAATTTGGCAGACGTCAGAGATGTCTTCATTTGTTCATCTGTCTGTGTATCTGTACATAAACACTTCAATAGTTCCCAGTGAAACAGTTTTCTTTTCCTCAGCTCTATTCTTTTCCATCACCCTGGATGAAGCCGCAATGTTATATATGAACTATTTGAAATGCAATATTGGCCTTTTAGCATCTCTCTCTCTCTCTCTCTCTCTCTCTCTCTCTCTCTACAAACACAGAGTTAGCATGGGATGACTCAGACTGGGGCTCCTGGGAGACAGGAGACACCAAAGATGGAACCACGGTCTGTGATTTGTTTTTACACACACACACACACACACACACACACACACACACACACACACACACACACACACACACACAGAGGTGAATAGATAGGTGGACAGATAGATAGATTGGATAAGAAGAGATGGACACATGGATGGAAAGATGGGTAGACCAATGGAAAGAAATGGATGGATAAATGGAGGGATGAATAGATCAATGGAAAGATAGATAGAGGGATGTATAGAAAGCCTGATGGAAAGGAATGGATGGATAACAGAGTGAGACATAGATCAGGAGATGCACAGATAGATAAATGGATAAATAGATGAAAGATGGCTAGATTATTGGATGGGTGGATAAATCATCGAATAGATAAATGAATGGATGGAGAGATGAATATGCAGATAGATAAGTAATTCCTATTTTAATTTCTCTCTCTCTCTTTGTCTCTGTGTGTTTTGTATTTCGATGCATTTGCTCTAGCCTGATGAAGATGATGGACAGCAGAGCAGCGCCCTATGGTTGCAGGACTGCATGCTAGCTTTGTCACCCTGCTCTGACCTGCTGGTCATCGCTCGAGACCAAAAAGCTGCATTCCTCTCTGGTATATACACACACACACACACACACACACACACACACACACACACTCACAATCACACACACAAACACACACACAGAAGTTTGTACAATAGTGCATAAACAATCTATGTGTGGTTTGGCAGCGAAATGGCAGACAGACGCCAGCGGGACGGAGGAGATGACACTGGCTGTGACCTGGAGCGGCACACTGAGCGCTGAGGATGGGTGAGAAGGGCTTGGGGGGAGAAAACGAAGGGAAATGTGATTAAACGTATGGATAGGTTACAGGATGTGTCGTTAGTGTAAAAAGCCTTTAGCCATGATGAGTGTGGGCCTCAGAGTTGTTATTCTGTTAGAGATCAACACCATGATGCTTCACTGCTTTATTTCTTTTCATTTTTGCACAGAGAGTGTGTGAGTAGCGTGATCTGCATCCCACTGGCCAGCCAGAAGAGGTGAGAGAATCCTTACCACAAACACACACACATGTACACACACAGTCACACACACTCTGTTTAACCAAATATGAGAAACAAACTGTTCGCATAACATTTAAAGTGTGTGTGTGTGTGTGTGTGTGTGTGTGTGTGTGCGCATGCAGGAGTTCCACGGGCCGACCTGACTGGACGTGTATCGTGGTCGGGTTCAGTTCTGGACACGTTCGCTTCTACACAGAGGTACTACCATCTTTTACTACCTCTGTCTTGTGTTTCCTACAGTTTTTATTAAACCGTATATATATATAAAATGTGTGTGTGTGTGTGTGAGTAGAACGGGGTTCTCCTCTTGGCTCAGCTGCTGAACGAGGACCCGGTTCTCAGACTGAAGTGTCGCACATATGAGATCCCACGCCATCCTGGAGTTACAGAGCAGGTACCGACTGCAACAAGACAGATGCATTCGATTTGTTCATGGGATGGGTGTGGTTGCTTATTTTAAGGAGGTGGGGGTGGAAGGAGGACGTGTGATTCAATACAGAGGGGTGCGTCCTTATTTAATGTCACTTCCTGAATTTTGTAGAAAAGAAATCAAAAATTGTGGGAGTTAATTTTATTTTTAATTGTTTCGTAAAAAAAATCTTTACTTAATAGCATGTGAGCGTAGTAACGTGTCTTTATTTTTATGTTCTCCACTGCAACATTAAAACACCCTTCAGGGGTGCCAAAAGAAATGAGCATTGTGACAACAGATCTGCTTTAAAATACTGACCTAGGACAGCATGATAAGGAACTACACTGTTTTACAACTAAAAGGTTTATTTAACAAATTATTTTATTTATTGTCTGGGAAATATACTACTGTATCTATATAATCTGATTAATTAGTAGGACACACACACCTAATTAACTGATTGATTTTGAGTATGTGTACACCAAAAATTGACTGACTAATTGTGTGTGTGTGTGTGTGTGTGTGTGTGTGTGTGTGTGTGTGTGTGTTGGACAGCATGAGGAGTTGAGTATTCTGTACCCTACAGCCCTGGTCACCATCGATGGCTTCAGCCTCTTCCAGTCTCTACGTGCTTGCAGGAATCAAGTGGCTAGAGGTAGGGGTGTGTCATGGTGTGAATGTGTGTGCATGAGTGTGTGCGAGAGTGCCGTGTGTAAAAATAGTAGTAAAGAATTGTACTGCCACTTTCTAAACTATTTAAAATGTACTTGTGTGTTTTGTGTCTGTTCCGTAGCTGCTGCAGCAGGAAGTGATGTCGTACAGCCTCCTCCCCTCGCTTATAAGAAGTGGGGACTGCAGGACATGGACACGGTCGTGGACCACGGCAGCGTGGGTAAGGAGTGGTGGTGTGGTGTAAAATGAGAGAGAGGGAAAGAGAGGACAAGAACCAGGAAAGAAGGATCGAAACAAGGAAGTAAGGAGAAAGAAAGGAAATAAGGAAGAAAGTAAAGAAAAGTGAGGGAAGGAACGAATAAAAGCAAATTTGAAATAAAGGAGACAAAAGAAAAGGTAGAAAAAGGGTTAAATTGTTGCAGCTGAATAAGGATAAGCATTTCTCTATCTCTCTTCTTTGTCCTCTCTCTCTCTCTCTCTCTTTCTCTCCCTCTCTCTCTATCAGGAGTCATGACTCTGAACGTATTTGATCAGATGAAGAACGCCTCGATCCTGGGTGGTTTCCACGCGTCAGTAAAGGGCAGTCCTCCAGCCATGAGTCAGTATATAACGGTGGGAGGCGGACCCTTCACCGGGTTCTTCTACGCTGTGGAGGTAGAGCACATCAACTTCCACACCAGGGCTTGTTAACTCGGTGCACTCATTAGTGTTTCAGTGTTTCACTAATCATCTGCTCCAGCTTATACATCCTCTCTCTGATGGTGTTTGAGATGCTGCAGGGTCGGGGTGGGTAGGGTTTGTGTGTGTGGGGGGGGCGGTCTTTAAAAGTCGAGTTTTATAGCACTTTGTTCATAAAATGTATGTTTCTCCTCTGTTCATCTCATTATCAGGGCAGTTCTCAGCCTCTCCTTTCCCACGTTGCTCTTGCTGTGGCCAGTAAACTTACTTCTGCTCTGTTCAGTGCTGCCAGGTATATCTGTGTGTGTGTGTGTGCGCGTGCGTGTTCAGTTTTGCTGTGATTTATTTCTGTATAATGATGTCCCCTCGTTCTTAACCCATTCACACCTGAGATGTCATAGCAACCTCCCGAACACCATAGCAACCCCCGAGAGACCATACCAATCCTCAAGCATCATCATAGTAACCACCTGGACCACCATAGCAACAGTCTGTCAGCGCTTCCGCCATATCGTAGAATAGCTACGTTTTCATATGCAGTTTTTTTTTGTTCTCCTGCAGTTTTTAGATAGGGTGACCAAACCAACTCCAGAACGTTTGAAAAGCATGTGCAGTTTATTGTTCACATGAATAGTTCCTGCATACTTCTTAGCAACCACCCAGAAACTTAGCAACCACCCAGAAAACCCAGTGAATGACTTAATTTAATAGAAGACAAGAAGAATGTAAACAAAGACTGTGTTTTGAATTTGGCAGTAGTTGGTAGTGGCCTGTTTGACCCTCCTGTGTGTTAATGGTATCTTCCATATGTCACGTCAATTTAGTGGATGGTTAGGGTGGAACAAGAACAAGACTGAAGAGGAGCCTGCTCAAAAACAGAAGCCCAAGGTGGAGCCAGCCACACCTCTTCCTGTAAGGTAAGTCCTTATATAGTCTTCTATAATCGTTTTTCCTGTGCTGGATACAGACTTAGACTTTGCCTCTTTTTCTTATAGGTTCGGTCTCCCTGATTCCCGTCGTCATGGCGAGTCCATCTGCCTGTCGCCATGCAACACTATGGCAGGAGTAACAGACGACTTTGGCAGAGTGATGCTCCTGGACGTGGCACGTGGCATCGCCATCCGCATGTGGAAGGGTGAGAGAGAGAGAGAGAGAGAGAGAAAGAAGTGTGTGGAGAAACTGTGTTTTTGGTGGTTGTTTAATTTGTTTGGGTTCGGATATGTGTAGGTTACCGTGACGCCCAGCTGGGCTGGGTGCAGGTGCTGGAGGCTCATGGAGACAGAGACATGGGCACGTCACCCTCCGTGCCCCGCCGCTGTGCTCAGTTTCTGGTGATCTACGCACCTCGCAGGGGCATCCTGGAGGTGTGGGGCACTCAACACGGTCCCCGGATCGGGGCTTTCACTGTGGGCAAACACTGCAGGTACGCACACACACACACGCACACACACACAGACACACAGAAAGAGAAAGAGAGTTTCACATGCGTTAAAGCCTATAGTACACACAGTATATTCTTTCTCTTACCCTTTTTTCACTCTTCTCTCTCTCATATTACTTTATTTACCCATTTATTTTATATTTTTTCTTGTCGTACTATGTTTTTAATTTTCCTTGTCCTTTAAACTTCTCTGTCCTCATCTTTATTGAAATTCTTTTTTTTCCATTTTCCTTGCTTATCAATTTCATCTTTTTCTTCTTCCTGCCTATCCATCCGTTCTTTTACACTTTCTCCCTTCTGTTCATTTTCCTTTCTCCTCTTACTTTTCCTTTTTTCTTCCATTTAATTTTTTTCGTCCTCTGTCCCTATCATTTATTTTTCATTCTTCTCTCCTTTATCCCCTTTGCTTTTCTTGCATTGTCCTTTCTTGCTTATTTATTATGCTCTCTCTCTCTCTCTGTCTCTCTCTGTCTGTCTCTCTTTCTTAGGTTGTTGTATCCAGGTTACAGGTTAATGGGTGTGAACAGTGTGACCAGTCAGGGTTGGCACTTACACACACAGCAGGTGTGTCTGTTTGATCCAGTCAACGGCGTGCTTCGTACCATCACTGTACCGTTCCACCTGGCCCTCAGGTACCTGCACACACACACACACACACACACACAAAATGGTGGAAATTGTATACAGTGGAACCTCAGATTGCGATTGTTCTGCAAGACGCGCAAAGATTTTTAATACATTTTGACTTAGAAAACGAACAAGTCTTGGTTTACGAGTACCGAGTATCATGTATCACACATGCGCTTCTTGTTTTGATGCCAAGCGTCACGTGATCACAACTGAGCCAACGGTTTTTCTCTCTCTTGCGCTGCAGACTTGTGGGTAATCTCAGTAGTAGTCTCCCCTGCTGGGTCGTGTGTAAAGCAAAATCAAGTCTGATTAGAGAGGTTGAAAAAAACACTTTCTCTCTCTGCTCTAGGCTCAGACTGCTCTTTCTGTCTGAAACACACACACAGACCCCTCCTACTTTCGCCTTCACAGACACATGGACACACACACACTCTTTCTCTCTGCTCTACACAGAAACACTGCTCTATTGCAATTCTTTTCAAAGATAAAGTGCAGGTTAATTTGTTTTATTTTTACTTTACATCAGTGATTCCGTTGGTGTGTCGCTCAATCGAGTGTCATTAGAGAGATTTTTTGTTTATTTTTCAGATAAAACAGTGTTTTCATTGTCTGCACGTGTGTGTAAAAAGGGTGGAGGAGGGGAAACTGTGTAAGACGAGGAGAGGGGAAGGGGCTCCTTACTTAGGCTTCACACACACACACACACACACATCCCACACTGTCTGGATTTTTTTTTTTTTAAAGGTAAATTGCAGGTTAATTTGTTTTACTTTATTTTTTATGTATTCATTTTTTGGGCTGTGGAACGAATAATTTGAGTTTCTATTATTTCTTAAGGGAAAATTCGATTTGATTTATGAGTGTTTTGGAATATTAGACCGCTTCTGTAATGACTTATGCTTGTAATCCAAGATTCCACTGTAAGCTGAAAATTCCACTGTACTGAAAGCTAGAATGGTGTGTGATGAGAAGAACTGTAAAGACTCACACTATAATAATTATGAAACTTTCTCTTCTTAATAGTCATCTGGAAATTTTGGGTTTTGATGGAAATTTTAAAGTTTAAATGCACTTCCTGTTTTAGTAGAAATTGTTGTACAGGTTTCTCAGAGGGTCTGGATATCACAGTAATTACTTCCAGTAAAACATCAAAATTTATTTTCTTTATAATTCACAGTGATAAGAAGAGCGAACGAGCTAAAGACATGCATCTGCTAAAGAGGCTGACTGCACTGCTCAGGAGCTCTCATCCAGACCCAGGTGAGTATAATCAGCGCCAGCTTACACTTACACACTTACCATCCTCAGGGTTGCTTCATTTGCTATCAGCATACCGTAGACTCTTTTTTTCCAATAGTACAATATTTTTTATCCCTTTATGTTTATACATTTATGTCATTGAACATCAAAAAAAGTTCACATTATAATTTACTCACCAGCCTCTTTTTTTTCACTTTTGTAAAAGTTAATGGGACATAAAAGATATAGTGCTGCACATTTTCTGAGAAAAGCGTTTAAAGTTAAATGTTTTGTTGTGTGATCTGTGCCGGACAGATCTCCTGCAGAGCGAGGCTCAGAGTGTCCTGCTGGAGATCAAACACCCTGCGGTAAAAAAACAGGTCAGACAAACAAGCGCACGCACACACACCCGCACACACACACGTTTTTTTTTTATTTTTTTTAACAAATCTCAGCTAGAGAGAACACACTGCAAGTGTGCCCTCTTGTGGTGGACAAGTTAATAGATACATGAGCTATGGAGAACGATGTTGCAAAACATTATAAAAATATTATCAATTAATACATTTTTAATCATTTAAATCTTTAACGACGATTAATTAGTTAGTGATTAACATCCATAATTTTAATACAAAAGCAATATACTAGTATTTTGTAAATTAGTAGTAACTTTGTGCTTTCGAGTCATACAAACATAGTTGTGAGACATTTGTCTCTGCTCTATAGAAAGTATATAATCCTGACATTTTTATGTTTTATTATAGTTTATGTATTGAATTGATAAACATAAGCATTTATTGAACAACTGCTCCAATCTTATTGCAACTCTAAAGTCAAAAAAAGTCTCATCTTTGGTAAGAAATCCTATTCATGTCCTTGGTTTTGGATAATAAACAGGCTCTGGAGTCTCTGTTGTCCAGTAAGAATGCTCCAGTCTCGTGTCTGATCAGCGTTACTCGAGCCTTACTACAGAGCCTGAAAGAGCAAGGTAAAGAGAATCCACACTCACAGCAATCCGTGGGTTAAGTTTGTAGAAAAGCTCTGGTCTTGTCTTGCATTCCTGTAATATTCAAATACAAGTCATTTATTATGTGTGTGTGTGTGTGTGTGTGTGTGTGATGCAGACCCCGAGGCAGTGGATGAATCACTGCAGCAGTTATGTTCATCTCAGCTTAAACTGCTGCAGCTCTACACCGACGTTCAGCTCCTACACTCACCTGACACCTCGCCCACTGAGCCTGAATCTGTGAGACACACACACACACCCACACACACACAAACGTGCAAGCACACACAGTGGTCCCCGTAAAGTTAGGTGTAAATATTTGTTTTTCTCCGGCTTTACAGTAGAGATCATATTTTAATCAGTCGTAACATGCAAAGCTTGCTTCTAAAACTGCTCATTTGCATATGGTGCCACCCACAAAACTCCATAAAAGGCCTAATGAGACGGAGAGCTTGGGGTACGAAATGAAAAATCAGGAAAAAGGCTTAAAAAACAGAGGAATTAATTTCGACTGACTACTATGTCTATAACAAATGTGGTAGTGGATTTAATTTAAGTAATAGAGCTTTATTTGTCTTTATTTGTTTTGCGGCAGCTGTTTTTTTTTTAATAGCAGTTTAAATGCTACAGTATGTTCCAGATAGATCTGAAATCATCATGAATTACTGCACTATCTGGAACATAGTTTAACATTTAAACTATTAAAAAAAATACAACATGCACGATTTTACACGCTTAATAATTTCATAAATTGTGGGATTTTCATGATTGTCTAAACATTTGTATGAAAAGATTTTACAAATAAATCTGTTTCTATGCGTCTCTCTTTCTCTCTCTCTCTCTCTCTTTCACACACACAGTTCTCAGTGCCTGGTTTTGAAGATGACCTGACTCGAATCGGACCAATCCTGAGGCGCTATGCGGAGCTGAACTCCCGCCCCTCTGTATCATTCGCTCAGGACGAGAGGGGGCCGCTGCCAGTCAAAACCTTTCTGTCACAGTTAGTGTGTGAGGGCGGTGAGCTGCGACTTATTAGAGGCTCTGACTCTGACTGGACGCAGCTAGGTCTAGAAATTACACACACACACACACACACACACATTCATGTGGTTGTTACCTTAAAGTGTTTATTTCCTGTATTATCCAGACGACGCAGCACTCTATGCTCAGATTTTTTACTTTCTGTAAAACCCTACTGTAGGAGTGTACACTGTCCAAGTGTACAGATTGTTTTCATAAAATAAATATTGTTATAATATTCAGCCATTTATAATAATTATACAGAATTATTAATTATTTGATTGGCATCCTTTAAATTAATATAAAAGCTGAATAAATTTAAACTGTATTTCAGGAAGCTTCTTGTTTTGGGGGTGTCTTTCTGGACAGAGTCCACTGGAGCGAGTGTGTGAGACGCTCCAGCAGAGTGGCATCAGCCCTCAGCAGCTACTGGTGAGAAAAAAAAATGATGATGATGATGCACCTGTGATGCATGTTTTATTTACATTTTTAGTCAAATGTCATTTTTGTTGTGTGTTTTTTTAGTCTCTGCTGCTGACGGTGTGGCTAAACAGAGAGAAGGAGATCTTGAAGAAAGCCGACGCTGTTAGAAACCTGCACACACTCCTCCACACACTCAGCTCTATGAAAGGTGTGTGTGTGTGTGAGATTTCTGCATGTGCGTGTGTTTGTTTTAGTTAAATATCTGTTATGTAGACTCTGTATCTACGTACTCTGTGTGTGTGTGTGTTAGGAGCGGTCGATGAGTCATGGGATGTGCAGTGTGTTTCCCCCTGGTGGCAGCAGGTGCGTAACGCTTGTTTACAGTCGGAGAGCGCTGGTGCCGCCCTGCTGGCCGCACTTGTTGCTCATCGTGCTGCCAAGAGCTCCATCACTAGCCTGGCAGAGAACAAGGTACTGTGTGTGTGTGTGTGTGTGTGTGTGTGTGTGTGAGTGTGAGAGAGAGAATAATGGGTATACTTCAGTGCTGTTGGATTCTGATTGGAATGTTGATTCACCAACTCGAACATGTCATTGTTTAGATAAAACGATTTGTGAAGGTTTTATAAATAAAAAACAAAAGGAAAACATCAGCAACAGTTGCTGTGGTGTAAGAAGAATAAAACATGCCGTTGATGTTCTGTTTAAGGAAATTAATCAACATCCTAAATGATTTACAATAAGTTACTCAAAAGTACAATGTATTACTGTGTGTGTATGTGTGTGCAGTTGCAATCAGACTGGGAGTGTGTGTCTCTGGAGCTGGAGCAGTGGCTGGTGTGTGCGCGGCAGCTGGAGGACGTCTTGGCCCTGCAGACGTTGCTCAGCCTGCCGTCACCTCCAGGAACACCAGGGGGCGCCATCCAACGATGCTCAGTCAAAGCACTGCTGGAGAGTGGAAGAGGTACAGCACACACGAGTCCACACACAACACACCACACACACATGCACCCACCCACACACACGCACACACACACACACACATACAGACCACACCACACACACAGCTTCTTTTATACATGCGTCGGTATGTCTGTAAAGGAGCTCAGTTTTCCCAGAATGCTTTGCAACATGTTTCAGTTTTCCAGCAAGTCAGGTCAGTCTTGCTTCATTTCTCCCTTTTTTTCCTTGTTTTCTGTCTCTCACACCCTTTTTCTCTCTCTCTCATACACACACTTGCCTTTTTACTCTCTCTGCCCTGTACTCTTTATTTTTGTTTGTCTCTCTTGCTTTCTTTCTTTTGCCCTTTCTGTCCCTTTGTTTCTGTTTTTCTGTCTTCCTTGCTTTATCGTTCACTCTCTCTCTCTCTCTCTCTCTCTCTCTCTCTCTCTCTCCTCAGGTGGAGTAGCAGACAGTGTAGCGAAGCTGATCTTCAGACAGGACGTCCCTCCTGGAGTAGTGAAAGACATTGTGCAAAAGAGTGTGAGCAAGGAACAGCGTGAGGAACAGCGTGAGGAACAGCGTGAGGAACAGCGTGAGGAACAGCGTGAGGAACAGCGTGAGGAACAGCGTGAGGAACAGCGTGAGGAACAGCGTGACGCCCTTCACACACTGGAGGGTAACTGCTTATCCTTTGGTTAATCTTCACGTGTTCAGCAGTCAGTAATGCAGTAACACACACTCTCAGTTTCTGTAGCTTTTATTACAAACATTTAGCTGGAGAATGGATATATGTTGTTTTTTTTCTTTTGTTTTTAACTAGTGTGTGTTGTTGTTGTTGGTGTTTCAGAGCTGTTGGTGTGTGTATGTCAGCGGTTCCCCCACTCTCTCTCTTCTGATGTGTTGTGGGCTCACTGCTGTTGGGAGTACATGGTGCAGTGGAACAAAGACCCAGAGGCAAGCAAATGAAAAACACTTCTTATATATGCACTCTCTCTCTCTCTCTCACTCTCTCACTCACACACACACACAAAGTGGTGGCAAAACGTCAGGGAGGGCCTTTCCTTATATAAGGAACATTTGCATATACAGATACTATAAGAGGTGGTAATCACAAAAGTAACTTTGATGTTTTGTTACATTGTGATTTCCATCACTGTCACTAAAGGCACTAAGCACAAATCTGTGTGTGTGTGTGTGTGTGTGTGTGTGATGCAGGAGGGGCGATACCTGGAGTGTTCTGTGGAGTACCTGAAGATGATCTTCAGTCCTCACATTCAGTTAGGTATGACATTTTTATAAATTACTATAAACATAACGTTAATCCAAATGACATCCTTCAGTCAGGACAAATCAAATCACACTGTTTGGCCTTGTTCACACGGGCGTTAAAATCGAGCGTTTTTCTGGCGTTCGTAGCGTAGTGAGCACGGATCAAGCGCCGAGGGTTTCCTACACATAGGAGTCAATGAGACTGTTTACACGGGCTTTGGTGACGTGCGTTTGTCCGGCTGCGCGTTTATACAGCGTCAAAAAAACGTTGCATGCAGCTTTTTCTTGGTGTTCAAATCCCAGCGAACGCAAGGAAACCGCTTCTAGTGCTTTTTTCCCCATGATCCTACATGCTATACGTAGGAAAATGCGGGAAAAAAAACAAAATTAAATGTCGGAGGCAATTTTTCTCTCCCTACGTCGCCGTATTATGATGATTTTTAAAACAACAAGATTAATGTCTAATATAGCAAAATGGTCCATAATGAAAGGAGGCACCTCAAATAAAACGACAAGGGCTTTTATATCCAGTTCCCGACACACTGCCTCCACAGGTTAACACACAAACTACAGTTTGGGCTGCAGGCTGGCGTTAGACAGAGACAAACGAACGCCAGTGTAGAAGTCAATCGAGCGCCACTACAAAACGCAACATGAACGTCTAGGACGTTCAGAGCAAGTTCGTTTATTCAGAGATTTAACGCCCGTGTAAACGAGGCCTCAGTCAGACTTAAGGCCACGCCCACTTTGCCAGAATAAATGCATTAATTGTTACTTAATTATTAATTTAATTAATTTAATTAATTTATTAATTATTAATGTTACTTAATTAATTATTTGACATCTTTTGGTCCAGACATTAGACACCTACAGTATGGAAAGTATGTGGTGGTTGTGATTAAGTTTTTGGACTAAACTATATTAATATATTATTATTCTTTCTCTCTCTCTCTCTCAGGAATCGCCACTATGATGTGGAACACGTTTATTGTGAAACGTTTCTCTGCAGCAGCTTTCTTAATGGAAAAGGTGTGCGTGTTTTTTGTTGTGTATCAGTGTGTATTTCAGAGTGCTGAACTTGTTTATTAATGTGTGTGTGTGTGTGTGTGTGTGTGTGTGTGTGTGTGTGTGTGTGTGTTTAGGTGGGAAAAGCTCCTAAGGATAGACTCTGTAGACGGGTGAGTGATCAGGAGTCTTCTTTGGAAAATTATTCATTCTCTTAAGTAAAGACCAAAGACATACTCTGTGTGCGTGTGTGTGTGTGTGTGTGTGTGTGTGTGTGTAGGATGTAGGAATGGGCGACGTGGCCATGACCAGCTTCCTGGGCTCCTGCGTACAGCTGCTGCAGACTCTGATGGAGGTCTCGTCTTCCTCCTTTCTTCCCTCTTTTCCTCATTTTCCCAAAGTAAGAAGTGAGCAGCGTGAGCGGGCAGGACCACGAGGCTTTTAAGCGGGCGTTAGACGTCACCTTAGAAGTGCCATGCGGTGCCCGGAGATAAATCCTGGCACGAAATGGCAGAAAAGATTTTCAGCATGAATTTTGGCAGCAGTTTTTACTGATAAATGCCTGATGCATTATTCACGCTTGTTAATTAGGCATGTGCGAATATTAACAAGCTTTTATAGCTTAACAGTTGCTTGGCTTTGTTTAGTCTTATTCAGTTAGCGTATAAGGATTGTCACAAAGCAGCATCCGTTGCCTCACACCCTAAAACTAATTCAGCTGCACAAATACACTTCCTGCCCGGTGGACATATCGTGTCGCGTACACTGTGCATGTGCACGATCCGTGATGCGTGTGATTGTGTTTGTGTCAGGCGGACTCTGGGGTGGAGGAGGCGAGCTTGCCGGAGGTGTGTGTGGAGGAGGTGTGGGGTGGAGCTGAGGGTCCGGCATCCATAGCGGAGTTGGCGCTGCAGCAGAGGGCGGTGCACTACCCGCTGGTGCAGCATCACTGCCTGCTAGCGTCGCTGCTTCACGCCGCCATGAGCTTCTCGCTACGCCTCAAACCCCTCAGCCTCTTCGACACCAAGGTGTTGTGTGTTCACCTTTTACACTTTTATGATTATGCTATAAATTTTATGCTTAGATTTGAAAATATTTCACAAAGAATGTATTTGAAATGTGTTTGTGTGTGTGTGTTATAGGGAAAGAATGCATTTTTCAGGGAGCTGACTTCAATCCAGCTTCTGCCCAGCGGGGACATGGACCCCAGTCTGGTGGCTCTCAGACAGGAAGTAAGCCACATTTCCATTTCCTGTGAAACAAGACAAGTCAGATCAGTCCAGACATCACATTCGACTCTTCCTGCGAGCCCATAGTTAGTGCACTACATGAAGTGTGTAGGGCACGGTAACCAGCTAGCCCACTAATAAATCATCAAAAAAATATTTATTCTGCCCAGAGTCTACATCTGTATTATGAAATATTGAAGTCAGTTCATGTCTGTACCTCTTGTATGATTCTTGTATTTTTTCATGCATGTAAATCCACTTCATTCCCACTCTGCTGTGATCTGTCCTGTTTCATCTCCATCAGAGCTGATTTATCACACAGAGTTCTCTCTAGGGTTTAAATGCTCCGTTTAATACTCTATGGTTCTTCTAGTAACAAGAAGATCTCACTATTTGCAAAACCACGCCAGTAATAGTCCTCTATATGAGGAGTTTCTAATAGGAGTTTTCATTGTCTAAAGCTTTCTGGCTTCCAAACTGCACATTCCAAAGTGACACTGTCTGATTGGGTAAAAAATGTAAGAAGAAGGAGAATTGCAAAAAGATTGTAAGAATTTCAGGGGAAAAAGTTGGAATTTCAGAAAATAATTGCAAGAAAGAAAAAAAAAAGTCAGAATTCTCTCACTCACTCATCTCATTGGCTATACCGCTTTATCTGGTATTTATCGTGGAGGGCCTGGAGCCTATCTCGGGAACCTTGGTGCATGAGGCAGGGTACACCCTGGACAGTGTTCCAGTCCATCGCAGAACACACTTACTCGCACACTCGTTTATTTACACACTACAGACAATTTGGGGAACGCCAATCAGCCTAATATGCAGGTCTTTGGACTGTGGGAGGAAACCGGAGAACCCGGAGGAAACCCACCCAGCATTGGGAGAACATGCAAACCCCATGCACACAGACGGGAATCAAGCCTGGTCGGGAATCAAACCCAGACCCTCGACAGTGCTAAGCCAGAATTCTGAGATATGAAGTTAAAATTATGAGCAATGATTTCACAATTGTGGGGAAAAAAGTCGGAATTGTGAGAAAGTCAAAATGTGAGTAATAGCATTGCAGTTGTAAAAAAAAAATGGATAGCAAAATTACAAGAAGTAAAGTCAGAAATGAGAGAAATCAAGTCACAGTTGCAAGAGAAATGTCTGAATTACGAAAACCAAAATAAAAATTGTATGGAAAAAATAGCTGAAAAGAGAGGAAAAAGTCACAATCTAGCAAACTTGTTTTTTAATGTGGCTGAAACACAGCCTCCCTAATGTCAGGCTGAACGGATTGGAAAGCAGTACTTTTACATGATGTGTGTGTGTGTGTGTGTGTGTGTGTGTGTGTGTGTGTGTGTGTGTAGTTTTTGCTGAGTGTGTTAACAGCGTGGGTGAAGGCTCTAGGTGAGGAGCAGGAGGAGCAGCAGGAGGATGAGCAGCGTGGTGTGTGTGTTAGAGCTGGAGTCAGGGATCTGGTGTGGAAGGAGACGTGTATGGAGCTGGCCTCACTGCTGCAGCTCAACAGCGACATCCTGCGCAGACACCTCGTCTGTGAGCTCTATAACCAGGGCCTGGACCTGCGTGCTGAGGAGGTGCGCACACACACCTACACACACATCTCATTTGCAGAAATGATGCAGCACCATGGAAGGAAATAAAGAAGTGCTGATCTGGAACAGAATTCTCTCTGATGTAGAGCTTATTCTCTCTGTCTCTCTCTCCATGTACTATAGGTGATGCTGGAGGTGGAGGATAAGGATGTGTTGGGTTCTCAGCTCTTGGTTCTGATCGGTCAGCGCCTGGCCTACTCCCTGTTCCACTCTGAGACTCAGACCAAATCCAGCATGGAGCTCCTGGCACGGCTTCCACCCACCCTCTGTACCTGGCTCAAAGCTATGGTGAGCGTCCTGAATGTACCACCAGACTTTATTTTTAATTGTTCATTCCTTTCTTCTCTCTAAATTAATATAATTTTAAAGGACTAAATAACAAAAATAAACAAATCAATAAATTATTTAATCAGGAGTACTGTAGGTAATAAAAAAAAAAAAAATGAATCTTTTAAGCGTATTAATTTGTAGAAATTTTTAATTTGTAGAAACTTTTTAATTTTTCTACATATTTATTTTCAATATATTTCCTGCCTTTTTTGTTTGTTTGTTTTTTTTAGTTTTTATTATTTTTTTTTATTTTCAAACATTTTTCAAACTCATTTTTAAACAAAGTGGTCTCTCTCTAAAAAACAAAATCTCTATCATGCCATTAAAAAAAACAAAAAAAAAACGTTGTTAGTTCACTGTTGCGTTGTAGAATAAGAACACACTTTTTGTGACCTCTGCTTTTTTTTTTTTAGGGAGTTAAGACCCTAACTTAACTATAACGTATCTGTGATGTAACCTGTAATGAAACTGTGTGTGTGTGTTCCCCAGGACCCGAGTGATCTCCGCCGCCCCTCTGTGCCTCTGCAGCAGGTCACCCGGCTGGTGAGCCGCGTGATCGAGATGCTGCCGGAGAAACACGCACAGTACAACATGGCACTGCATCTACTGGAGGCGGTGGACATGCTACAGGAGGACGAGTGAGAGAGAGAAAATATAGAAAGAGACAGGATACTTTCCATGTCATTTTCATTCAGTCTCTTTCTAAGTGCAGGTTTCTAAATAAAAGCGTTTCCACTCAGACGTCAGCCATCAGTCAGGACGTGCTCGGCTCGGTGTTTAGCTTTGCACAGGAGCTAATCATGCTAACGTCATTAACAAGTTTTTTTTTATTTTTTTTATTACATTTGCTTTCGTCCATCCAAAGCGAAATCTTAATATATATATATATATATTACACACTGCATGTCGTCCTCTTAGGAAAATAAATACCAACAGAATGAACAGTGATGATGATGATCTTACAGCACTTTCCCTAGGATTTACATTTTTGTAATTAGAAAGCACTATTTCTGTCCTTTTTTTGTGTTTATTGTGAAATGTAGCAAAACATCCATGAGACAAATAAAAAAAAACTAATCACACACACTTGGATTGTTGCAAAGCGCTCACATAGGACACTCCTTCCTTAAAAATGTATCTTCTGTTGTACGTTGTATATGAGCTGCTACCATAGAAACGACAGTGAGTGCGTTAGTATAAACCCATGAAAATGAAAAAACACCTTCTGCTCAATCAGAATGAAGAATTCAGCACCGCCGTGCTTAAATAGACAATCTACACCCGAGACAACCGCTTTGATTCGCAGTTATGAAGTAGCTCCGCCCATAAACCGAAACAATGCTCACTGTTCTCGGGTATCAGTGACGTGCTCTGTAATCAACAGTTTTAGCACTAGAGTTTTAGCACCGGTCAGCTTGTGGATCAGTATAAATAATTTTTCATTACACTTGCAGTTTCTTTCCTGAAACATAGGGGGCGCCTATGTAGTAAACCACTTTAATGTAGCTGCTGGGTAAAATCGGAGAGGCCGAGCACATCCTGGCTGACGAACGAGACGCTTACATGACACTTAAGAGACCGGTGTATGTGTGTGTGTGTTTGGTTCCGTTTCACATTTTAATAGAGTCAAAGACGAAGTGTGTGCATGAGAGAGAATGTTAGATCAGTGTTTGCAGTTGTTCTATGCATTTTAATCGTGAATAAGCGTGTTCAAAGCCCAGCCTTAGTGCGCGATGCTGCTAATACGGTATGCAGTACTTTATTCTAAATGCTCTGTGTTAGGTCAAAGGTCAGGGGATATTAGCCATAGTCACAGTCCATGTGCAGAAAGAGGAGAGCGCTTTGTTTCGATAGTTGTCGAAATAATATGTGGAGTTTTTCTTCTTTTCTGTCCTCACTCAGCCATCTCTTGGGTGCCATGTCCATGCTTCCCAGCTGTCTGTCTCTCTCTTCTTTCTGTCGCCGGAATGGATTTTGTATCGTACATGTACTTTAAATGTGTCTACTACGAATCCTGTAGTTACACCAGAGAGGGAGGTATATATTATAAAATATTAGATTAAATTATGCAGAATCACCGCTCTGTGCGCTTTCACACACACTTACACGTCTAGCGCACCGGTGCTGCTGTTTCTTATTGTACAGTGCTAAATACACTAAAAGTGCTATATAAAGGATTAAACAGATCACACGAGTTTTGTTTTGTTTCACACACACACACACAGTTTGGGATAAGTATAATTTTTTTTGTATGAAATGTTAATTGACTACAGCTGTATATATACAGAATAACTTTTTTTTAATGTGCAAGTTTTAATCCAAGCCCACAAGCGAAAGGCTGAATGAAGTGGGTGTGGCTTAATCAAGTGGGTGTGGTTTATTGGAATAGGCATGGTTTATGGTCTTTTTCCGAGATGCAGATGTCATACATTTACAAAATCGTTTTAAATTTAAGTGTACAAGAAAACGCAATCATTCAGTACAAAGCAGTTTATCATTTACAGGTAAACAGTGCAACAGTTTAGTTTAGAGTCTTTTCAATCTATGCAACAATGCAAGTAAAAAATTTGCCCTTCATTTTTATTTTTTACTGCAGGCTCCCACATTCTCATTCTGCCTCTCGTATATACATGTATACCTACAGGAATGAGCAAACATAAATAAACACATAAGGTCTGTGAAACTGATCCTCCTTACATTTTCAGGGAAATGAACAGCTCTGGGCCCGTATTTACTAAGCGTCTCAGAGTAGGAAATAACACTACTAAATATACACTACTATGCGGGCAAAAGAACATTTTTAGTCCTAAATTAACTTTGAGCGTGGTTTCGAGATACTTAGTATATATGGGCCCTGATTTGCAACTTAAAACCTAGCTCCACCGCCACTAAAGTGGGCGTGGTCATCATCGGTTGGTATTATAGGTGTAATTTCCCTCCCAGGATCCAGAGAGCGCTACCATTACCAAGTGCTTCTTTAACATATCGCTTGCATTTATTCGGTACAGCAACAGGAATTATGGGTAAGGAGTATCCTTTGGCTTCCTGGCCGGAATGGGCGGAGCCAGGAAAAGTGCAACTATCGATAGTTCTATTAGGCGTCACCGATGACAGTTTGGCAGCGCGAGCACAGGCAGTCGGGTGTGTCCGAGGTGTAGCGACGACAACGAGGGCAGCGGGACAAAGAGATGGGAACCGCGGCTACAGAGTAAGCGCTTTCTTCGCGGATAACTCCACCTAAAGAATAAACAGGAAAGCAGCATTACACGGGATCAGCGTGAGAGACTTTAAAGGAACAGTGAGGATGAGCATCTTTACCCTCCAGGTTAATGAGAAAGCTCCCCTTGCTGATGACTGCGTCAGAGGGCAGGTCCCGTGGCAAAGAGCCAATCAGTGTGGTGCGCGACGCCATCATCAGCTCCGTCAGCTGCGAACACATTGAAGTCGGTTCCTCCTGCAGGGACTGAGAAATCACACCAGATGATTAGAGGATGCGTGGATACAAAAGACAGGACGTCAATCTGGTTCGCCGTACCTCCATGAGCTCAAAGAGGAGGCCGGGCTCGATGGCGATGGTCAGGTCGTACTCTGCTGCGTTGCATCCTGGGATGGACGACAGGAAGGAGTCTCTAATGGCACACGCCCCCTCGACAGCCTCCTCCAATCCAGGTTTCCTCCACACCGAGCTGCTTTTAATCCAGCCGCTCTGGAACAGAGTCTCGCCTACTGCTGAGCGAAACGAACAAAGCAGGTCAGGTCGTGTTACGGTTGCTATAGCAACAGAGACCGGAGACAGTGGAATTGGACTTTTTCTGTCAAGAGTTTAAAGGAGTCTTCTCATGATGACTAGACTAGTACGTATTAATAGAAAGTAAGAATGGGGTGATTTGGATTCCAGTATGAGATTTGCGTGTACCGTCGTGCCCTGGTGCATGCTGGTACACCTCCTCAGCCAGGTGAGGCAGGATCGGAGCGATGGAGCGCGTCACCCCGTCTAAAATCTCCTCAAGAACCGTCTGACACGACCTCCTGCCTAGTGAGTTCTCCGCATCGCAGTACAGCCTGAGAGAGAAAGAGATGAAGAGAATGGTAGAAGTGTAGTCTCCTAGTACTCCCAAGCCGGCTAATCATGCTTCAGCGCGGCATCTGCTGTTTAACTCTCTTTGAATGAGCTGTTACTATAGAAACGCTAACGTATCAGAAGGTCAAGAAGGTGTTGATTTATTAGAATCCAGAACTCAGCACAGCAGACTCACTCACCTGTCTTTAATGATGCTGAAGTAGAAGCTGCTCAGGTCTCGAGTGATGAAGGCCTGCAGGAGGCGAATCACTCGGCCGCAATCAAACTCGTTGTAGGCGTCGGTTACCTTGCACGCGCGCACAAACACAAACGTTAAACACGGGTGTGATCGTGCCGGTACTGTGTAATGGTTTTAGCGCAGCAGCAGCACTGTATGATTTCTAATGAACACACCTTCATGCTGTACTCTCGGAGCAGGTGCAGTAAGTACTGGTCGATGTAGTGCATGTCTTTGGAGTCAACAGCATGAGTGCGAGGGTCAAAACCGTGCAGGTTCCCCAGCAGGAACCTCAGAGTGTTCCTCAGCTACAAATGAGCGAGCGAGACAGAGAGAGAGAGAGAGTGTCATTACAGGTGTGTGTACAGGATGGTGTATAGGCATATACTGACTGAGTTTATTACATCATATTCTAATCATGCTGTGTGTATATATATTATATATTATATATTTTATATATATTATATATTATATATATATTATAAATATATATTATATTATTTATATATATTATATATATATTATAAATATATATTATATTATTTATATATATTATATATATATTATTTATATATATTATATATATTATTTATATATATTATATATATTATTTATATATATTATATATATTATTTATATATATTATATATATTATTTATATATATTATTTATATATTATTTATATATATTATTTATATATTATTTATATATATTATTTATATATTATTTATATATATTATTTATATATATTATATATATTATTTATATATATTATATATATTATTTATATATATTATATATATATATATAATGTATGTGTGTGTGCGCGCGCGCACGACACCTTGTTGATGTTCTCCCTGGCTGCGTTCAGAGCTTTGGGTCCAATCTGGACCTCGGAGAAAACGTTGGACTCTGCGACCCACCACCTCAACACGTCTGCACCATACGGAGGAGAAACAGATAAATCCTGAGAGAGAGAGAGAGAGAGAGGAGGAGGATTACTGATGGATTGGTAAATTGAATGGATGATTGATTAGATTAAGAAATTTGACTGAATTAGGGATAATTGATTAGATGGACTAAAGGACTAAAGGATGATTAGATGCGAACACTAAACGACAGATGAATAAACGCAAGGAGGACTGATGAATGGATAAATATATAAATATATAAACTTGAGTACAGGGTAGTGGATAAATGAATGGAAAAAAAGACAAAATGTATGGACTAAAGGATGGGTAAAGTCAAATATTGAAGAATAGTCAGATACATCAAAGACAGATGGATGGCTATATAAAGTGAAAGGTTGATGGGTTCATGGATAACATGCTTTTAACCATGCATAAACTGATAGACTGTTGGAGCCATAGATTAAACGATAGATGGATGGATGGATAAATGGGTGGATGAATAGTGGATACATAAACTGATGGACTATTGGTTTTGTAAAACATAAGATTAATAGATGAACAGACATCCAGATTAGGATGAATGAAGAATACAAAGTGGTGCAGACTAAAAGACAGATCATTGAATGTACCCGTAGGATGAACCGATAAATGGATGATGGATGCAAGATAAAGTGAAAGGGCGTCAATGAATAAACAAAAATAATTTAATAGGTGGAACGATTTATAAATAGACAGACATAGGGATGTAGAACTGAATATACATTTAGATGGACGAATGAGGTAAAGAGGGGACAGATGGCTCACTTTTCCTCCGTTAACAACAACATCGGGGTCGACGACGTTGCCCAGGGATTTGGACATCTTCTCTCCCTTCTCACTGAGCACGAAACCATGGACGACCAACGCCCTGCACACACACACAAAGGTTTCACAATAGAACGTATATTATACATAAGTGTAGACACACCCATCTGTTGTTCCAACACACACTTACTTATAAGGTGCTTTGTTGCGCACAGCCACACTCGTCAGCAGAGATGACTGGAACCAGCCGCCGATCTGATCCTTCCCTTCCACGTACACATCTGCTCTCGGGTCGGCCTCTGAAACTCGCGCACACACACCAATACTCTGATTTTAAAGAATTTAAAACATTCACTTATATAATACGTCTGTTTTAAGTCTTAAATCACATCAGTGAAAAACACTTGATTATCCACAGCACACAGGCAGAAATGCGCTTTCAGGACGTGCGAGTGATTACATCCATGTGTTTTGGGTGAAAAGAGATTAAAGGTGCAATGTGCAAAAAGAGTGCTTGCTTTCTTATCACACCTTTACCAGAGCAGAGGTGACGGAGATGTCTAGACGTCCAGCTAGTGCGCTTATTGTGTTCAGGAAAACAAAAAACTCACACTGCATGCATGCATGCGTGTATGTGTGGTGATTTTAGTGTGTTAGGTGGCAGATCACTTAGCAGAAAGATTAAAATGTCACTATTATTGGGATTTTTTTTTTGGTCCACCTTGTTTGCTTAACCAGCCGCGCTTGGCTTTATCACTGTCTTCCTCACCGGCTGAGGACACACACACACATGGAGATCTAACTGATGTAAGATTCTCTCTCACACACATATATATATATATATACACACACACACACAGTGACTCACCCTGAAGCACAGCAGCCCAGGACGTCCCACTGTCAAACCAGATGTCCAACACGTCCTCACCACGCACATAATCTGTCACGACTCCAGCTTTACTCTAAAACACACACACACACACACACACACACACACACACACACACACACACACACGTTACTTCTGCTTTATTTTTTATAATCGCAGCTCTGGCACTAGCGCAGGTTTATACTAATGCACTCCTAACGCCTTAGCGTTTCCATAGTAACCGATTACTTGTGTATTGTATACAATTATGGAAAGAGTCACCAGTGTCAGCGCTTCGTTCTTTACAACCAAACGGTTTACGTTTTTACGTTATATAAAAATGGTCTCGTGTTAACTTTACCTTCTTCAGAACATCAGGAGGAAGTAGGGTTTCCAGAGGCTCCGCCCACCAGCTGTCACTTCCCTTCTCTGCAAACACTTTAGCTACATGAGCCACTGTGTGCCTGTCAATCACACAAATACCCGCATGTGTATAGCTTTTATCGTTATTATACTTTTAAAAATTATAAATAAAAGTGTTAGCACGCTAGGTGTAGTTTTGTCGTACTTGTTGAGGAGAGGTTCCCCGGTCTGTTTGTGGTAGAAGACGGGAATCGGGACGCCCCAGCTTCTCTGACGTGAGATACACCAGTACGTCCGTCTGTCCAGCATGGCCAAGAGACTCGCCCTGGCCGACTCGGGCATCACGCGCACCTTCTGCAGCGCCTCCTACAGTCATGAGAAGTTAGCTAGTTTCATTTAAGTGTAAATAATGCATGTTTGCATATGCAAATTAGACGGTGATCAGCCAATCATGATGCCTGTTTTTGCATATTAGACAAGATTGGCTCAGACGTTTTATGATGCAATAACACTCGTGAATCCAGGCTGCAGTTATATCTCAGGGTGTCAGGATTTCTCTAGCCTTCCCATGACTGCTATTGATCATAGCGTGATATTTACCAAGGAATGACATCATACTCGTTAGCTGTTTACAGTTTGGGAACAATTCATGGTCCTGTTCCATCCCTGAGCCGTTAGCAGTCACGCTAGCTCACCTTAGCCACATCTTTCAGGTTCGCTGTGTTTATGAACCACTGCTTGCTGGCTCGGATCACCACCGGCTTCTTAGTGCGCCAGTCGTACGGGTAACTGTGTACACACTGCTCCTCCTTCACCAACGCTCCAGCAGCACGCAGCATCGACATCACTGACACACACGTACAAGTCAACATCACTTAAACATAAATGTTACAACATGCTATTTTATGATTGAGTCTTTTTTTCAGCATCATTTTAAAATAATCTAAGTCACTAAAGAATCAAATCAGCCAATCAGATTCCACTTGAAGCAACACTATGTGAACATGAGCAGTATTTGTTCAGACCTCCTGCACATCTGGAAGACTTTTCCACATGATTGTGAACATCGGCATCGTCTCAAAATTGGAAACTATGACATTAAGGTTAAAATAATGTAACGTGTGACAGCTTTCAGTTGGTGTTGATGCTCGAAAACGAGGTTCTTGAGGAGGAAAGGTGAGGTGTGTACATCAGGCGTTTGCGTATGTGTTGGCGATAAACTAAAAGCAACTGTAGTTCAGGCTTTAGAGAATTTCCAGATTCGTAGCGTATGGATTATTTTTTAGTATGTAAATGTTTTGGCACCGCTTAAAGGTATTTTTTTGGGATGTTACAGACTCTATTTCACTTAATTTATTACACATTTTCTTTGCACCCTCCTCGCTGTTGTCTAACCTGAAGTGTTTCCGTCCTCCAGCACAATCTGCCCCTGTAGCTCAGCCCCCGCCACCTCGGTAAACCTGCCCTCCTCATCCACCATGCACTCCTGGAAACCGTTAAACACACACACACACACACACTGCTACAGTTAGTTGTTATTAAATAGCACACAGAGCCAAAAATGTAGGCCCTGAGCACCCTGGTCTGATTTCTGATTGGTCGGTGTCGGATTAATTGACACACCACCGGCAGGTTGAAGTGAGTGGCAACGCTGTAGTCCTCCATGCCGTGAGCCGGAGCCGTGTGGACCAGTCCGGTTCCTTTAGCCATGGTCACATGATTGGCTGGCAACAGGGGGACCTCCTTACCAGGAACTGTGGGGTGCTGGCAGACACCGCCCTCCAGATCTGAGCCTATAGGAGAAGAGAGAGAGAAAGAGAAATGATAAGTGAGAGAGAGAGAGAGGGCAGAGTGTCAAAGGGTAGGGTGTAAGGGTGTAAGAAGGGGTGTGTGTACCTGTGAATGTGGCCAGGGTTTGGAGCTCGGTGCTCAGTGTAGTGCTGAGGTTTGCAATGCGCTCAGTTGCCACCAGGAGGAGCTGCTCATTATCGCTTCTCTTCACTAAAGAGTACCTGAAAAGTAAATATGTAAACACACACACACACAGATAAGCAGCTCATTCGGACCCCTTCTCTTTGTGCGCATGTGTGTGTGGACTCACTGTGCCTTCGGCATGTAACACACTGCCTGGTTGGCGGGAATCGTCCATGGTTGTGTCGTCCACACCAGCACACACACTTTACCCAACTCCCCTGCAACACAAACACACAAACAATCTGAATCTAGTGCATTAGCTAGGACCACTTGTTTTCTGTGTGTGTGTGTGTGTGTGTGTGTGTGTGTAATATTTAGGGGGAGTGTTTACCTGCACTGCTCGCTAGTTTAGGTGGGAGTGTGTTCAGAGGGAAGGTGGCGTACACTGCAGTGCTCACATGCTCGGGGTTATACTCCAGCTCTGCTTCTGCTAATGCTGTCCTACACACACACACACACAAGGAAAACAAGGTTAATCACATAACAACACACACTCATTCCCACCTATTAATCAATGAACAAAGATGGGATTCTTTCTCACCTGGATGACGGAGACCAGAAGACGGGTTTATAGTCCTGATAAATCAAACCCTAGGAGTGACACAGAGCACACACTCATTACGTGTGAGGGTTTGCTTGATTCCTGGATTAGATTAGCAAAGCGAGCTAAACCCAGGCTACGTCCACACTCTATAGAGACACTATAGAGATGACGCTTCACTACTTCCTTCCAAGCTTTATATTATAAATTATATAAGCTTTAGTCGTATCTGATTCAGATAAAACTATTGATAGAGATGGAAATCTGATTCAGGATTAGTACAAGGGAGAACGAGGCTTCACCTTGCTGTGCATGTCCTGGAAGACACGGAGCTGTGCCGCCTCGTACGCCCCGTTAAACGTGTAGTAGCAGTTCTTCCAGTCGGCCATGACGCCCCAGCGCTGGAACGCTGCGCGCTGCCTGGTGATCGCAGATTCAGCAAACTCCCGAGCTGCACAACACGAGAAAGAACGTCAGGGAGAGCACAGGTAGGTCTGTGAAACGTAATCATTTTTAATAAAACTTTCAGGAGAGATTCGTTGTGTTTTCTGACCCCTGACCTTTCTGTCTGATCTGGAGAGGACTCAGGTGTGTGGTGTTAAGCTCGCCCAGGGCTTTGAGCTCTATGGGAAGTCCGTGGCAGTCCCAGCCGGGGACGTAGTTCACTTTCCTGCCCCGGAGCATCTCAAACCGATTGTGGACATCTTTCAGGATCTGCAGAGAACACGGCAATGTATTATTAATGTAATAATAATTAATATTGGGACTATTCTGTGACGTGTTACCTTGTTGAGGGCGTGGCCCACGTGGGCGTCTCCGTTAGCGTAGGGGGGGCCGTCATGGAGGCAAAACTCCTTCTTAGCTTTTCTTTCTCTCTGCCACGTGTACAGCTTGTCGAAACCGCTCTCCTGTACAACAGAACGAGTGACATGGTCTTCAGCATCATCTCAGATTTATTTAGACTCTCTGGTTTGTCAGTTTCCCCACAGCAACATCTGATCAATACTCGAGACGAGGATAAATTAAGATTATCTTTTTTTTTATCCAACTGGATTTGTTTCTTTAGATCTGGTTACTTTTCAAATGTACATAACTAATCTGAAATAATTAACAGGGATTTTAAACCTAATTGAAGAATTAAAAACATTTTACTTGATGTTATAAATGACTTGGGCCCAGAGCAGTATTGAGGTGAAAAATTTAGAGAGGTAAGAGTGTGTGCAAGTGCCGGATAAAAACAGATGAAGAGTTTAAGACACAGAGCAAGACAAGGCAAGATCAGGGAAGGAACCAATTAAAGTTTTTTTTTTTTTTTTTAAGAAAGACTGAACCGGACATTTGGGGTTAAAGGTCCCAGAAGATCAAGGAGAGTAAACCTTGCAGGTAGCTGTGATGCAACTTACTGAATGCCAACTGTGTTAAACAAAACCAAAAAAAAAACTGCAGGACTTTTGCTGACCACTAGGGGTCAAACTTTGGGAAACACTGGTAAAGATTTGATAAATTCCAAACAAATATTTGTTTGGAAATGTATATAACCAGCGCATTTGTACAAAACCGAAAGTACTGTTGAAGATTAACTCATGCAAATTTAAGTGAAGCACAAAACGATCTTTTAATCTGCTCTCCAGTATGAAACCTTACGCTGCTTCTTTAATCACAGAATCTGGTCCTGTTTATGTGCGTCCCTCTCTTCTCAGATCTGCGGCAGAAATTTCCAAGTCAGATTTTACGTTCAGTCTGAGTCACGTGACTTTCAGTAATGTTTGTGAATATTATGTGTCTTTAAAAATCTGTCAATGATTAATAATTGCTTTCATAACATATACACCGAGGAAAATAAGTATTTGACATCAGCATTTTTATTAGTAAGGAGATTTCTAAGTGGGCTATTGACACAAAATTTCCACCAAATGTAGCCATCAAGCCAAATATTGAATTCATACAAAGAATCAATATCAATAAAGTGAAATGACAGGGAATAAGTATTGAACACATGAAGATAACTAGGTGCAAAATGGCAGAGAAAGCCAGGAGATCACCTAAAATCTGTCAGTATTGAGAGAGAGACCCCGCCCCCTATCAGTAATAATTGGTATCAGCTGCTTTAGTCCTAATTGATGGCCTATAAAGGCTTCTTATTACCCAGAAGGCACACAGGAATTAGATGGGTAAAAGCTCTTTCAAGATCCTCGTAATCTTATCGTTAAAAGCATTCTAATGAAAATGGTTATAGGTGCATTTCCAGAATGCTGACTGTTCCTGTGAGCACTGTGGAGGCCATTATCCGGAAATGGAAAGAGCATCAGATCGCCATAAACCGGCCACGATCAGGTGTTCCATGTAAGATCCCTATCCAAAGAATAATCAGAAGAGTTCTCCACGAGCCAAGAACCACTTAGGCAGAACTTCAGGAAGACCTTGCATCAGCAGGTACTGTTGTTTCAAAGAAAACTATAAACAATGCACTGAAGCGCCATGGCACCTATGCACGCTCACCACACAAGACTCCATTGCAAAACAAAAAGCATGTTAAGGCTCAGTTAAAGTTTGCAAAACAGCATTTTGAGAAGCCTGTGGATTATTGGGAGACTATAGTATGGTCAGATGAAAAATTTAGCAAATTTTATTTTTTTGGCAGTCATTCTACACACCATGTTTGGAAAAGAAATGGCACTGTCCACTGGTGGAAGCATCATGGTTTGGGGCTGCTTTTCAACAAGGGGTACTGGGAGACTTCATATTATTGAAGACAGGATAAATGGAGAAATGTACTGGGACATTCTGGAAAAAAATCTGCCATCTACCAGACAACTAAAAATGAAGAGGGTGGACATTTCAGCAAGACAATGATCCCAAACACAAGGGCAAGAAAACAATGAAGTGGTTTTAGAGAAAGAAAATCAGGTTGCTTGAATGGCCCAGTCAATCACCTGAGCTAAATCCTATAGAAAATCTATTTAGAGAACTGAAGATCAAAGTTCATAAAAGAGGCCTAAGGAACATTCAAGATTTAAAGTCCGTTTGTGTGGAAGAATGGGCCAAAATCACTCCTGAGCAATGCAGACGACTGGTCTCTCCATATAAGAGGCTACAAGAGGTTCTAGAAGCTGTAATCACCAACAAAGGCTTTTCTACAAAGTATTAAAGTGTGTTCAATACTTATTCCCTGTGTCATTTCACTTTATTTATTTTGACTTTACTTGTATATTTAAATGTTCTGGTTTCTTTGTATGAATTCAATATTTAGCTTGACGGCTACATCTGGTGGAAATTTTGCATCAATGGCCCACTTAGAAATCTCCTTACTGATAAAAATGCTGTCAAATACTTATTTTCTTGGCTGTGAATATATATATATATATATATATATATATATATATATATATATATATAAAATTTGAACAGTCATCACTCATCGCAGGGGTGCCTGGAGCCTATCCCAGGAGACTTCGGGCACGAGTCGGGGTACATCCTGGACAAGGTGCCTATCTGTACACACACACAACGGGCAATTTGGGAAGCCAATCAGCCTAATCTGCATGTTTTTGGACTGTTGGAGAAAACCAGAGTACCTGGATGAAACCCACAAACGCAGGGGGTACATGCAAACTCCATATGCACAGACCAATTGTGGGATTTGAACCCTGACCCTGGAGGTACAAGGCCACAGTGCAAAACACTAAACTGCCATCATTTAAACTTTTTTGACCTGATTCTTAAATGAAACGTTGAACGTCACTGAAAAACTGCCAGCACACAACGTGACGTCATAGTTTGTATGGAAACAATAAAAATGCTTCAACTGCTCAGCATCAGTCACTAACACCATGAATGTTTCAATATAAAAGCGTCCTACTTGTTTAAGGATGAAGTTTACGTTAAAACAGATTATTACTGGAGGGTAAGATACCTAACAGGTTTAACAGGAAGTGACGTTGTAAGTAGACTAGATGAGCTTCCTGTAAAAATTCGGAAGTCAGACTAAGTGTAAAATAACGCAGGGTGTGTACCCGCTGTATCTGCAGCTCAAGATCCAGCAGTTTCTGCCCGCTGAGCTTCATGGGGAAGTCTGTGCGGGGCAGCAGCACGGTCTGTCGGTACTCTCCCCCCGGGCTTTGAGCTCCTGCCCCGGCAGCGGCCGCTGCGTCCCCGGCGGAACTGAAGGAGAGTGCGGGCCGGACCGCGGCGACTCTGCGTACACCCAGCCCCCGCCTCGCTAAAGCAGAAATACGGCACAGCAGCATGTCGGGAAACCTCTTCTCACACCTAAAAATAACTTTATAAATAGAATTCAGTGTGGTTATTCGTTCACTTCCATCTGTGTTTTTACTGCGACCTCTCCGGCGTGCAGCTTTCCATGGGATGTTTCCGCCCGGAAGGCTTCTAATGTCGCACAAGTACGGATGCTGTGAAGCGACATTCATCCAAGTTCAAGTTTATTTATCGTCTGAATAAAACAAACAAACAATCCAGAACTGCGTAACCATGGAGGATAAGGGGCAGCAAAAGCAAATAAAAGCAAATAACAACAGACAAAAATAAAGGCAATTTAAAAAAAGATAACACATTAAAATAACATCATATGATTCAGGAATAAACGCATGGAAAAATAGTGAAAATGAGCACCAGAAGTAAAAAATATATATATATATTCCATGTAACGCACATATATGTCAAATTCAAAGTTTTTAAAAGCTTAATACTTTTAAAATATATTTTAATATATTTTTTTAATGCAACAACGAGGGTGATTCTATTATTAAATTTGCATTCTTGAATAAAAAAGCATAGTAATTATAAGACCATAGTTGCAAGGGCCAATGAGCATATGTAAGGTTGGGTCGATGGGCTCAAGCACACCCCAAAGGACCTAGCAATAACATTATGACATATTTTAGAAAAGGGTGAATTTTATGGTTAGACTTCCAAAAGGCCCTAATGCTGAAAAAAACGGATTTCACTAAATATGATGTCACATAATGTCTCTAATATAGAGATTTTACCTCAAAGTGATGATATCACAGATCATCACCTCCTGATATATACTCTACACGTAGAACAGATTAGCTGTGTCTCTCCACGTTATCGATTTGTTAGAAATATCTATTTTAGTAGTGAAGACTTTATGGACTTCTTTAATGAAAAAATCGATAGCATAAGGGAGAAAATAACGGAGGTTCAACCTCTAATAGCATCTCATGATCTAGTTCAGCCTAAAGTTTCACATTTAGTTTTTCAGTGCTTTACAGGTGTAGGACAGGGAAAGCTTTATAAACTTATCACCTCAGCTAATTCAACAACGTGCCTGTTAGACCCAATCCCAACCAGATTTTTGAAATGCATACAATTGGAAAGCCACTTTTAAACATTATTAATTCCTCATTATATCTAGGTTATGTCCCCAAACCTTTGAAGTTGGCAGTTATTAAGCCGCTTCTTAAAAAATCTAATTTGGACGCAAATGAAATAACAAATTATAGACCAATTTCAAAACTCCTCTTTATATAAAAAATATTAGAAAAAGTAGTATCAGCTCAAATATGCACATTCTTGCAGGAAAACAACATCCTTGAAGAATTTCAGTCAGGTTTCAGGCCCCATCATAGTACAGAAACTGCACTAGTTAAGATTACAAACGACTTGTTTTTAGCTTCAGACCAAGGCTGTATCTCAATACTAGTCTTGCTTTATCTTAGTGCTGCATTCGACACTATAGATCATAATATTCTCATAGATCACTTACAAAATCACATAGGTATTCAGGCACAGGCATTAAAATGGGTTAGATCATACCTGTCTGATCGATACCATTTTGTAGATCTAAATGGAGAACTGTCTGGTGTAATGCCAGTGAAATATGGGGTCCCACAAGGGTCAGTTTTAGGACCTCTGCTGTTCTCAATATACATGCTTCCCTTGGGTAACATCATTAGAAGACATGGGATTAGTTTCCATTGTTATGCTGATGATACACAATTATATATCCCAACAAAACCAGATGAAATACCTAAGTTGTCTAGATTAACCTAGTGTGTCCAGGACATAAAAGATTGGATGACCAATAAATTTTTTTACTAAACTCAGACAAGACAGAGATATTACTTATTGGCCCAAAAACCAGCACACAACAGCTTTCACAATTCAGCCTGCGTTTAGAAGGATGTACTGTTATTCCTAGTTCAACAGTAAAAGACCTGGGCGTGATATAAGACAGTAACTTGTCTTTTGAAAATCATATTTCCAATATCACAAAAACAGCCTTTTTACATCTTAGAAATATGGCCAAACTTAGGAGCATCTTATCCTTATCTGATGCAGAAAAGCTAGTTCATGCATTCATGACCTCCAGACTGGACTATTGTAATGCATTACTAGGTGGTTGTCCTGCATCCTCATTAAACAAGCTTCAGTTAGTCGAAAATGCAGCCGCCAGGGTTCTCACTAGATCCAGAAAATATGATCATATAACCCCACTATTATCATCCCTGCACTGGCTACCTGTTCAGTTTAAAATTAATTACAAAATAGTATTACTTACATACAAGGCTTTATGGTTTATGGTTTAAATGGTTTAGCTCCCACATACCTAACCAGTCTTCTGATACGCTATAATCCACCACGCTCCTTAAGATCACAAAACTCTGGACTTCTTGTAATTCCCAGAATTTCAAAATCTACAAAAGGGGGTAGGGCTTTTTCATATTTAGCTCCAAAGCTTTGGAATAGCCTTCCAGACAGTGTTCGGGGAGCAGACACAGTTTCCCAGTTTAAAAGTAGATTCAAGACGCATCTCTTTAATCTGACATACGCGTAACTCATCCCATAACTTCATACTTCAGTACACCTATCCTGAATGGCAACTACGCTAATTCTCTCCATCTGTTCTGTACTTTTCTACCCATCCCGAGGCATCTGGAAATTGTACCAGCTTCAGTAGATAAAGGCCAATCCTGCGAGGATCCTGAGGCATCCAGAGAAGGACCAGCCCCAGCTGGATTCTGCTTTATGATGGTTGGAGCTACACATCCTGCTCCTGTGCTCCCAGTGATCCAGATCCCATCTGCCCTCTGCACCTACTGACTCATCCCTATGCTGAACTGGACTTTTGTGAAGCTGCTTTGAGACTAAAAGTGCTATATAAATAAAATTGAAAAATAAGTAGGTTATTAACCATTTTTTGGCCTAAGTTTATTGCGATTGTATAAATCCTCTGAGAGGAGTACATAAAAATCCATTGGGTGCATTTTGCAACCGACCCAAAATAATTGACTTTCTGTTGAGTAGAGCCCATGACATGCTGTATGAACGTTGGATGGCTCAACAAGCTTTAAATGTGTACCAGGTTTTGTGTGCATACATGCAAGTGTGTATGAGCTATGCATCAAAATCTCATGTGAGGGCCATGGGTGTAGCTCCCTGGCATTCCAGTGGCAGTACATTCTAACCTGTCTGCTGATTTTCCTGACTTTTTGGGCCTGTTAAGACCCCCAAAAAACCCCAGATGATAAAAAAAAAAAAAAATCCTCAAATGAACAAAAAGGCCCTTTATGCACTATGATACTAGCTAATGTCATAATGCAAACCTGTGTACTGTAAACACACAATCAACAACCACCATGGATTTCTGTTAGATGTATATATAAAACACTGATCAGCCATAACATTATGACCACCTGCCTAATAGTGAGTAGGTCCCCCTTTTGGCACTGTGTGTCCTGACTTTTTTCTATCAGAAACAGCATGAACCTTTTTAGCTGTTTGAGTTACACTAGTGCTTCTATTGGATCGGAAGGGGCCAGCTTTCACTCCCCACATGCATCAGTAAGCCCCAGTATATATATTATTCTGATTCTGACTCTGATTCAAATGAACAATAACCTAGTTCCAACATTAGGGCAAAGTGGCTTAAGGACAATAAGTTTGAAGTAATGGAGTGACCAATAAAATCCAATTCAATCCAATATATGTAAACTTCTGACTGGGACTGGAAATATCATAAAAAAAGCTAAAATATTTTTTCTTTCTGCTATTATAACATTAAAAAAGACATTCTACATTTATAAAGGAGTAGTAATCCTAAATGAGCTGAAACAAGGAATGTCAGAAATTGTAAAAAAAAAAAAAAATGAGTTTCTAGTTAACTGCCTAAAGTACATTTAAACTTCTGATTTTAAATGATCAATATAAATATAATTAACATTATACAGTAAATCTATATATTTAGTAATATATTACCTAATTATTTACCAAATACATTTTTATTATAACCACATACACATGTACAGTATAAGTAAAACACTTTGCACTAAAAACTTCCAGGGAATCTATTTGACTTGTAAAAGACAGCTAGCCATTACATAATTGTGATATTTCCTGTTTGTTATCTTGATGAAACTGTAGGATTATGCGCTGATGCTTCCCTGTGGTGCTAATTCATAGCCAGAACCTTACTGTACACATGTAAATAATAAGCCAGATATTTGATAAGACAGATAACATTCATACGTCAGCACCTCTGGGCTACACACTGTTTTTACATTTCTGAGGAAATGTATTAATAGCATAAATAAATCTTAGAAAAATAAATAACTCCTAATCAATCCATCAATAAATAAATAAATAAAAATCTTTCAGTAAAATGCTTATATGACTATATTCAAAACGGAAAGATAGGATAGCAATAAAAGAAAAACTGCTTCTTGTAGTTAAGGAAACCCAAAGGAACAGTTCTAAACGAAAAACAAGACTCGGGAACAAATCTGGATAAAAACTAAAATATCTATAAGTATTTTTCAAGTGTTTTTTGTTTAATAACAAGTCCAAAACAAATGCAGAATTGTTTCAGGAGCAGAGCTACAGAAACAGCAGCTGATGTACAGTATATCAGTGAGAATTGCTTGTCATGAGATTTAGGTGCTGTACAACAGTGCAGTACAGAAAAAAACATTCAAAATTAAACATTAAACATACATTATATGTACATTACATACATTATTATAATATTAAACATATATTAAAAGATATGAAGTGGAAAAATATTATTTTCAAGTAGAATATACATACAAATTGCAGAATATATTAGTTGGTATGGTTTGTTTGCCTTGTAATTTTAGGTATGGCGTAACGGTACAGAAAAGTCCTGGTTTTGTAGCTTTTCAGTACAGTAACCATCGTTTTTTTTTTTCATAATAAATTTTAATTCATTTTGAGTTTACATTTAGGCATTTGGTAGATACCCTCATCTAGAGCAACTTACATTTTTATCTTATTATATAGTTTAGGGTTAGGGGGCCTTGCTCAAGAGACCAAGAGGTACAACTTGGTGGTCATGGGATTTGAACCTGGGACCTTCCGAACCATAGCTCAATGCCTTACCCTGCAAGTTCTATAAATCCCTGCCAAAGGTCTAATGCGACAGCCATGTTAACTTGCATTGAAAGAAGAGCAAAGGAATCAAATTCAGAAACATTGTTAGGCCATTCGGGTGTTCCAACAAGGCCATGTTTTGTTCAAGAAGAATATGGTGGCCTCTAAAAATAACTTCTAACCTCTAAAAGACACGCATTACACACGCTTTGTGCCTCTCATACATCCCTTGTTTCCCAGTAGCCAACTGAAAATAGCATGAGATAAGAGCAGACATGAGTGACTAGGGTGGCATTGATTTGCATTATGACAGACTCTATGAAATAGGCACTGCTCCAGCCCTGTTTCGTTAGTAGTTCCACACACAAGGCCCCTCCTCCAGGAACATAACCTCTAGAAAGTACAGGAAACACTACCCATGCACATGGAGGATCTAAGCGATAAGTTATCTTGATAAGAGAAGTTGAGCATAATACAGTCAGCCCCTTCTTTTTTTTCCAGACCTGTTAGTCACTGTTAGTGATGGACTGTTTTTATCAACCATCCTCAAATTGATATGCCATTTATAAAGACTGTCATTGACTAGCTCCACAGAGTAGATACCTGTCTAATAACTCTGTGACCTAGGTCACAGGTTCCTAGGTTCCATGCGGACGTGGATCTCCCTGAGCTCCTTCATAAGACGGTCTTCAAACCCCTTAAAATAACGATTAAAGTCTTGACTTGATTCCAGTTTTCTTTTCACATCCATTCATCTACAGAGACCAAACAGCAAAAAACTTTTTTAATTAACACCATACAATTATATATACAGCGAGTCTGAACTAAACTGCACATAATAGCGTGTCTTCTTTGTTCATCATTTATTACTGTACTCTATATAGTTATTGTTAAAAACAAGTAGCCTAATGGGACATTAACATTTAGCCACACTCACAAGACTCAAAACATAAAATGCAAAGATTACCAAGAAATTGATCAATAAAATGATAATTTAATGATGACTTAATGGTGTTTAATCTTAATCAATTAATTATTTTTTTTTTATTTGTCTGAATTGAAGGATTTGTTTAAGAGGATTAAAGGAATAATAGGATGAATATGATTAAAGTAGTTGGTCAGTTGAGGTTTAGAATAGCGAATCAGCTTACTGTACAGTATGTGTTACATGAACAGGATGATCTTGAATAACACATTATTATGTAAATGTTCCTACAAATGATTTCTGAATACATTTGTCTATATACAGCTTCATAAGCATGCTCCTCTGTCTGATCTACTATATACACACTGATCAGCCATAACATTATGACCACCTGCCTAATAGTGAGTAAGTCCACCTTTTGGCACCGTGTGTCCTGACTTCTTTCTATCATAGTTTCTATAGTGAACCTTTTTAGCCGTTTGAGTTACACTAGTACTTTTATTGGATTGGAAGGGGCCAGCTTTCACTCCCCACATGCACCAGTAAGCTCCAGTATATATATATATATAAAAAAAATTCTGATTCTGACTCTGATTCAAATGAACAATAACCTAGTTCCAACATTGGGGCAAAGTGGCTTAAGGACAATAAAGTTGAAGTATTGTAGTGACAAATGAAAACCAATTTATTCCAATAAAGGAAGCCTATAAATCTGACTCAGTTACACCAGTTAAAAACTTTACTGGCAATGCTACTAAATACTCACTAAGAGTATGTAGTATAAACTACATACACTTAGTATAAGTGTATGTAGTTTAAGAATTATAAAGTTCTGACTGGACTGGAAATATCGTTATAAAAAAAGCTGAAATATTTTTTTCTTTCTGCTATTATAACATTATGAAAGACATTCTACATTTATAAAAGAATAAGTAATCCTAAGTGAGCTAAAACAAGGAATGTCAGAAATTGTAAAAAAAAAAATGAGTTTCTAGTTAACTGCCTAAAGTACATTTAAACTTCTGACTTTAAATTGTGAAAATAAATATAATTAAAATTATACAGTAAATCACTCACTCACTCACTCATCTTCTATCGCTCTATCCTGTATTTAAGGTCGCGGGGACCTGGAGCCTATTTGAGGCTTAGGGCACGAGGCGGGTTACACCCTGGACAGGGTGTCAATCCATCGCAGTACAATAAATCAACATACTCAAAATTCAAATAAAAATGTTCTTGTCACATACACAACCATACACTGTATGATATGCAGTGAAATGTTTATACGACTATATTTAAGACCTAAAATGGAAAGATAGGATATAGCAATGAAAGAAAAACTGCTTTTTGTAGTTAAGGAAACCCAAAAGAACATTTTTAAAGGAAAAACAAGACTCTGGTAACAAATCTGAAAAAAAAAAAAAAAAAAAAAACACAAGAATATCTATAAGTCAAGTATTTTCTGTTAAATAACTAGTCCAAAACAAATGCAGAATAGTTTCAGGAGCAGAGCTACAAAAACAGCAGCTGATGTATATCAGTGAGAATACAATGTCAACATATTTCTTAATATACTGTATTACCTACTTATTTACCAAATACATTTTCATCATAACCACATACACATGTACAGTATATGTAAAACACTTTGCGCTAAAAAATTCCAGGGAATCTATTTGACTTGTAAAAGACTGCTAGCCATTACATAATTGTGATATTTCCAGTCTGTTATCTTGATGAAACTGTAGGATTATGCGCTGATGCTTCCCTGTGGTGCTAATTCATAGCCAGAACCTTACTGTACACATGTAAATAATAAGCCGGATATATGATGAGACAGATAACATTCATAGGTCAGCACATGGATGTTCCAGGATGAAAAGGGATGCTCTATGAGCCTCTGGGCTACACACTGTTTTTACATTTCAGAAGAAATGCATCAATAGCATAAAAAAAATCTTAGCAAAATAAATAAATGAGTAAATAATTCCTAAATCAATCAATCAATACATAAATAAATAAGAATCTTTCTGAATAGTCTTTAAACTCAAAATTCAAATAAAAAGGTTCTTGTCACATATACAGTACAGTTGTGTTTAAAATAATAGCAGTGTGTTGAAAAAAGTGAGTAAAGCTACTTTTCATTTTAACTTTTCATTTAAATCACACAAATGCATTTGACACCCTGCACGTTCTGATCTGAATCACAACATGAAGAAAAATGTGCTAAATTGATTATTAGTTTACAGAAAGAGAAGAAAAACAAATATTAGTCTGTCCAAAAAAATAGCAGTGTCATCATTCATCTTTTCAAAGTGATGAATTTACAGTTTAAACAAAAATGCTTGAAGTTTAATCTTTCTTGTGCATCTCTGAACTAATATTTAGTTGTAAACCCATGCTTTCTGAGAACTGCTTCACATCTGTGACAAATGTACCACAAGCCACAATTCCTCTGCATTTCTTGGTTTTGCCTCATAAACAGCGTTTTTAAAAAGTTTTATCAGGCCACAAATTTTTTTTTATTGTATTAGGGTCTGGGGATTGGGCTGGCCACTCCATACCGTCAATCTTGTTGGTCTGGGACCAAGATGCTGCTCGCTTACTGGTGTGTCTGGGGTCATTGTCTTGTTGAAACACCCATTACAAGGGCATTTCCTCTTCGGCATAAGGCAACATGACCTCTTTAAGTGTTCTGATGTACTCAAATTGATCCATGATCCCTGAAATGTAATAAATAGGCCCAGCACCATAGTACGAGAAGCATCCCCATATCATGATGCTTGTGCCTTCATGCTTCACTGTCTTTACAGAGTACTATGGCTTGAATTGAGTGTTTGGAGGTCGCCTGACAAACTGTCTGCGGCCTTTAGACCCAAAAAGGACAATCTTGCTTTCATCAGTCCACAAAATATTGCGCCATTTCTCTTTAGGCCAGTCGGTGTGATCTTTGGCAAACTGTAACTTTTTCAGCACGTCTTTTCAACTTCTTGCTGATAGCTTGGCTTCACATAGCCATCTTCTAATAGTAACAGCACTCACAGGTAACTTTAGGTGTTCTTTGACCATGCTGGAACTGATCATTGGCTGAGTCTTCGTTATTCTTCGATCCATTCGAATTGTAGTTTTTCGTTTTCTTTCACATCTTTTTGGTTTAAATCTCCATTTTAAAGCATTTGATATCATTTAAGCAAAGCAGACAAATCATTTTCTGCACTTCTTTGTATGTTTTTTCCATCTCTAATCAACTTTTGAATCAAAGTACGCTGTTGTTCTGAACAATGTCTAAAACGACCTGTTTTACTCTGATTTTTAGAGGGAAATGCACAGGACAATCTTCTCTGCATTTATCCTTAAATAAGGGGAACTTGTTTGACACCTGTTTTTCACAGAATAATTTACCTCTTCAATTGAACTCCACATTGCTATTATTTTGAACTCGTCCCATTTCAATTAATGATTAAATTACACAGTATCAGGTGCATCCAATCATGACTGTTGGGTCTGTTGGTTTTCCATTGACTCCAAAAATCATTCATCAAAGCATTTTCCTGAAATCTGCAGTTTTTACATTACACTGACAGCATGTCTTAGCACAACCTGTCTCAGACATTTACTGCTCATTTCTGTTGTTTCTTTAACAGCCTAGCGTTACCAAGGCAACTAGTTTTATCCAAATCTATTTATAACTTAATATACAGATATTAATTGAAATGTAAATATTAATAAAAAAAAAATAACTAATGTGTTATTAGCAAATGTTTGTGTTTGTGTGTGTGTGTGTGTGTGTTTGGAGGGGATGAGAGAAACACCCCTGCATGATGTATGCATGATGTCATTGTGGTGCTTTATAAAGCCTCCTTGCGCGTATCCGCTACACAGTAAGCTTAGCTCTGTTTGGTGAGGATCTTCAGGTGTGTCTGTGTGTGTGTGAGAACACAGAAACTTTCATCATGATTAAATTTGCAGTGGTGTGCATGGTGCTGGCTGTCATGCTTCTCTCAACACAGGTGTGTAACACACTCATACACATACTCCTATGTAGACTAAGTTTATGATAATGTAAAACTGTGTTTTTTAAAGGTGTGATGTAGAAATTCTAGAGCAGATGCATACACACACACACACACACACACACACACACACACACACACACACACAATGTGCACTTGTTTTTATTATTTTATTTATTGGTTTAAAAATATTTTTTATTTTTAAGCAGATTTTTCTTAAACCATCTGAGCTCAGACCTCATACTTTTTATTTAGACTAATACCATTTAAGAATTGAAATATTTAAAAAGAAATTAGAATGAAGAGGGTAATGATTTAGTGTAAGATGTATTATATCATTAAAATAATTGTTTAGATTTAATCATTAATTTGGAGTTTAGTGTTTTTGGTGTGAGATATTCATTTGTTTTAAATATTCCTAAATATTCCTACTAAATTATTATTAGGTTTTTACAAAAAACACTTTTTTATGAATCTCTATGCTGAGTCCATATATTTATTTTACAATGGTTCGTCTCAACAGTGGTTATGAAAAATATGACTTAACATTATTAATCTGGGTCTTCCCCTCCACCCCCACAGGTTACTATCATTGCTGCTGCTGTTACTACTACTGCTATTACTACTACTAGTACTGATAGTACTACTACTACTGCTACTGCTACTAGTGTTACTACTCCTAAAAGCAACACAACTTCCTCTTCAAATGCAGTGGTGCTGCCCAGCATCCTCAGCATCATCCTCCCCACCGGCCTGCTCATGAGTCTGTTCCACAATCTCCACTGCTGACCCTGTCACCTTGGCGGGAATTGTGTAAAGATGAATGGAACCACATCCAAAGAGCAACGCTTTCTAAATTCTTGTTCATGTGGAGATGATTTGCTATGACCTATCTGAGATCTTCTTTCCATGGATTAATGTTTTAATGCTTGGGAAACGGTGAGCTAAAAATCTACACAAAAAGCTCTTCTGGAAATCTTTGATTCCTAAAATCAGTCAGTTGCTCTGATGCCCAGGTAATCGAGCTGCACTGATTGAGGCGAATCAAGGACTGTTCATGCTGCATTTCTTCCCCTTGCTCTAGCACACCTTTTGGACTTTGTCGAATGGCGTTTAGTCGTCATATGCATTATAATCAAATAATTTATAAAAAGTAGCCCTTCTTGTATAGATATTTAAAACTGATATAATTGTAAATGTCCACAATAAATAATTGGCACTCCTTTGATATTGTCTTTTGTGCATTCAGTTATGTGTATTTTCCAGTTCTTCATTTCACAAGTGATACAATTACTGGTTTCTGCCACAGTATCCTGTCACTAAACTTTAACATCGGCAAGACATTTTCTCCAATAGGCTGACTTGCTTTATTGTTTTAGTAGAGTAGACTACTGATTGTGGGTTAACTTGAGGTGCCATATTGTAATTTTACAATAAAATAGTAAAAAAATTCAAAATCTATCTAGTCTACCATTTATAGTGTAAGTTCACCCCCGCCCCTCCAAAAAAGACACACACACAAAAAAAAAAACAATTTGGACATCATCTATAATGTACGTTCACTAAAATATCTTTAATAAGGTCTGCTTAATTGAAATACACATCATGAACAAAAATCTCACCTTTATTACAAAATTAACTCTTTCTTGTATTTTAATGTATCCTTAAGGAAAGTTCTCTAGAATTGCTGAAGGACTTTTCAACAAGCTATTTTTAGTCCAGTCCCCGTACATGACCAGTTTCAGAGGAATGCTTTTTGTTTGTTAAGGCACACAGTGAACTATGAATTATTCAGGCATAAATCATATTTAACATAAGGCATGAACCAGTGAGAAACCAGTGCAGATGATGACAGATAATCAGGCCAGCGATTAGTATACTGGTGATGCTGTATGCTGAGTGGTTGGAACAGACAAAAGAAAAGATGAAGTTGCTGCTGAGGCTGAGACATAAAAAAAAAAAAACTATTTAAAAATTTTATCTTTAAGCACTTTGCAGACTGTCACAGTTTGTTCCCATTTCTTTAATTTAAACTACATTTAATTAAATTTAATATGAATAAATGTGTGTGGGGGAGGCGTATACAGTATGTGTACTGTGTAGTGTGTGTGTGTGTGTGTGTGTGTGTGTGTGTGTGTGTGTGTGTGTGTGTGTGTGTGTGCATATATATTATGGAATTTGGCCAAGATTGTATTGTTATAATCTTATACTGTGTACAAAGTAAAGATTTTAAAAGTCCAAAGAAAACGTCTTAGCTAGTCCAGTTGTCCCTAATGGACGTGGTCTCTTCCAGGATGACTGAGCCCCATTTCCAGGGCACAAAGGTTCAGTGATAAGGGTGACACAGATGTACAGTGTACAGTATGATCTGCCTATTCGTGTCAACAAATGTCAACCCAGTTTACCACCTAATATTCGCCAAGGAGTGCTGAGGCAGTGGCTTGTGCCGACCTAAACAATTTTGCACCTGTTTGTATATAAAGTTTCATACACAATTTAATCAAATCTAATCTAATCTAATAAAAAAGTGGCATTTATATTAATTTATTCATTCATTCATTCGTTCGTTGGTTTATTTGTTCAATCAGGAGATTATTTTATCCAAAGCAAATTATAATTGGACAGAATTTAAGAGTAAAAAGACAGCATGTAGTTTAAAAGCTTAACTGATTAAAACCTTTACAAACACTTTTTTTGTTTATTTTTTATTTATTCTTAACATTCAGAAAAATTAGGTCCACATAATTGACAGTAATTTTATCTCATTACACATCCAAGCAGTTGAGGGTTAAGGGCCTTGCCCAAGGGCCCAACAGTGGAAACTTGGTGGTTGCGGGGTTTAAACCTGGGATCTTCCGAACCGTAGGCAAATGCAAATCCAAACAGAATTAAAACCACAGCCAAGTTTAATAGTGTTAGAACCCCTAAGCTGACTAGCACACTACAGCTAGCTTGTTAAAAAGGGCAAATGCTGTTTAAGCGTGGGATGATGTCACACATGGTAAACGTAATTACTTTACAGAACTTCTAATGAAGATATCACATATTTTACCTAATGTGTTTTTTTTTACATTACAGATGAGCTACAATCCACACTAGTACTACTAGTGCCTTCACGGTGCTACACGCATAACTCTCTCATCTGTTGGCTTCATGGTCTGCATCATTAAGCACAGATTTAGTTTTATCGCCACTTTCATGCTCTTTTTTTTTTTGCACAATTACTAAGTTTTTTTGCGCAGTTACTCCTATTTGCACTGTTGTCACAATGCCACACAAAACTGCACATTAAGGTCTTGTGTTTTTTTCCTCATATTGCACTAGTAACCTCTGGACAGTTTCACATTATTTTACATATATTCAGTATACACCGGGTAAAGTGTGCAATCATATACTGTTTATATATACATGCTGTATATACATCTATGTGTACTGTAAGGGTTAACCCCTAGAAGGCGACAAACGCCCAGACCTGTTTTCAGTTTTACTTGTGTTTGTTTGTTATGTTTAGGTTGGGGACTTCAAGTCCCAGAATGCACCTCGGTCAGGTGAAGGAAGCATCCACCTGAACCGAGGGAGGTAATTAAGTTCAGTATAAATAGCCTGACTGAAGTTCAGTCAGGCGTCTAGCTTTTGTTCAATTCAATTCAATTCAATTTTATTTATATAGCGCTTTTAACAATGGTCATTGTCTCAAAGCAGCTTCACAAAAAAAAAACAATTTTTTTTTTTTATTTTTTTTCTAGAAAAGAAAAGAAAAGAAAATATTTGGAAGTGTGTATGTGTGAGAAAAATGTGTCTAGATAATAATGAAATGAATGAATGATGAATGAAATGTCTCTGATGAGCAAGCCAAGGGTGATGGCGACAGTGGCAAGGAAAAACTCCCTGAGATGGCAATAGGAAGAAACCTTGAGAGGAACCAGACTCAACAGGGAACCCATCCTCATCTGGGTGATAACAGATAGAAATAACATCATGTGTGTTGTGCAGGTGAAAGTTCAATATAACAGAAGTTGTGTAGATTCAGTTCAGCAGTAGGTGCAGAGGGCAGATGGGGTCAGATCACTGGAAGCACAGGAGCAGGATGGTAGCTCCAGCCATCATAAAGCAGAATCTAGCTGGAGCAGGTCCTTCTCAAGATGCCTTAGAATCCTCGCAGGGTTGGCCTTTGTCTACTGAAGCTGGCACAATCTCCAGATGTCTCAGGATGGGTAGAAAAATACAGAAAAGATGGAGAGAATTAGCGTAGTTGCCATTCAGGATAGGTGTACTGGAGTATGAGGTTATGGGATGAGTTACGCGAATGCCAGATTAAAGAGATGCGTCTTGAGTCTACTTTTGAATTGGGAAACCGTGTCTGCTGCTTTTGTTGTGTTTGTAGTAGTTGTAGAGTGAATATGTTTGTCAAAGTAAGTGATTAAAGTTTACTAGGACTCGTAGAAAGGAGCTTTTGTTTTGTGTTGTGTTTTACTTTAAATAAAGATGAGTTTTGGAACCAACATCTTGCCTCTGCGACTATGCCATCTTGAACCTCCAGGGTTAAGGATTCGAGTCCTGCCTCAGGTGTGTGCGTGGGTTTCTTCCAAGCACTCCTCCCATAGTTTATTGACGTTCCTAAATTGGCCGTACTACATAAGTGTGTGTGTAAGAGAGAGAGGGAGAGAGAGTGCACTCTGCAATGTATTAGCTCTCCAGGGCACCCACAACCCTGTACAGGATAAGTGCTATAAAGAATGAGTGAATGAATAAATCATATTTGTAAAACTGTAAGCTGACTCAAAGAATAACTTTAAGAATAAACCACATGTGCAAATGGCAAATCATGGCTTCCTGCTGAGATAGCATTCCTAGTTTTTCACTAACAAGTGCTTGTGTCACTTGTAACATCTGCTCCTGTACATATCACTTGTGATCGTATCGCTTGAAACATCTGTTACCATGAATATAGCTTGTGGACAAAGTGTAGACTTTTGTTTTTTGGCATGTTAGATGCTATTTGTTTCACTTGATCGTGATTGTCATATAAGATTACCAAGCAAGCTAACTGTCCTAGAAAACTCAACTGAGGCTAGAAAAAATGGTTTTACTTTCTTTTAATTCATTTTCATAACATCTATATACTATTGTTATATATCCAGAGGCATCTGGAGATTGTGTCAGCTTCATTAGACAAAGGCTCCAATCCTGCGTTGGAGCTACACATGCTGCTCCTGTGCTTCCAGTGATCCAGACTCCATCTGCCCTCTGCACCTACTGACTCGTCCCTATGCTGAACTGGACTTCATGTTAATTTAAAGAATTTCTGTTATATTGAACTTTCAACTGCAACACACATAATGTTATATAATCTCTATCTGTTATCACCCAAATGAGGATGGGTTCCCTGTTGAGTCTGGTTCCTCTCAAGGTTTCTTCCAATTGCCATCTCAGGGAGTTTTTCCTTGCCACTGTTGCTATCACCCTTGGCTCGCTCATCAGAGACATTTCAATCATCATGCATTCATCTCATTTTTATTTAGACACATTTTTCTCACACATACACAATTTATTTTTTTATGAGCATTTTCTTTTTATTGAAATTTCTTTTATTTTTGTGAAGCTGCTTTAAGACAATGGCCATTTTTAAAAGTACTGTATAAATAAAAATTGAATATTTTTTTAATAACATATGGCAGGACAACATGAGACCCTTGTTATATGTTTTCCTTTAATAGTTGCATTTCAATCTTTCTTAAATTTTTGTATCACTTTTGCTACAGTATTTTGACTGATATGTAAAGCTTTACTGATCTTTTTGTAGCCCTCCTTTGTACCTTTTTGTGTAAAGAAATGATTTCTTTTTGTGACGTATATCTTCCATGTGAAGTCATTGCTGACAGCATGAAATGGGAAGGGCTTTTTCTTTTTTATAAGTAATGCCCTTTTATAGTCACCTGTCTGCTGGACACCTCTTAAATTAATCATTAGACTCACCTGTGGTTGAATGCCTGTTAATTAGAATTTTGTAGTCTTAAGTATGGCTTTTCTCCTAGGGTGTACTCATTTTTGCAACATGGGTTTGAATGAATTTGTTAGGAAAATTACTTTTTTGTTTGTGCAAATTAACAAATCATGTTTGCAATCAATGGCTCACATTTGTGGGAGTATTTTGTAGTATAGTATCTCTATATTTTTATATTCTAAAAGGAAACTAAAGATTTTCTTCAGGGTGTACTCATTTATGCTGAACACTGTATATAAATATATACAGTGGTGTGAAAAACTATTTGCCCCTTCCTGATTTCTTATTCTTTTGCATGTTTGTCACACAAAATGTTTCTGATCATCAAACACATTTAACTATTAGTCAAAGATAACACAAGTAAACACAAAATGCAGTTTTGCAAAAAAAATCCAAACCTATATGGCCCTGTGTGAAAAAGAAATTGCCCCCTGAACCTAATAACTGGTTGGGCCACCCTTAGCAGCAATAACTGCAATCAAGCGTTTGCGATAACTTGCAACAAGTGTTTTACAGCGCTTCGGAAGAATTTTGGCCCACTTATCTTTGCAGAATTGTTGTCATTCAGCTTTATTTGTGGGTTTTCTAGCATGAACCGCCTTTTTAAGGTCATGCCACAACATCTCAATAGGATTCAGGTCAGGACTTTGACTAGGCCGCTCCAAAGTCTTCATTTTGTTTTTCTTCAGCCATTCAGAGGTGGATTTGCTGGTGTGTTTTGGGTCATTGTCCTGCTGCAGCACCCAAGATCGCTTCAGCTTGAGTTGACGAACAGATGGCCGGACATTCTCCTTCAGGATTTTTTGGTAGATAGTAGAATTCATGGTTCCATTTATCACAGCAAGCCTTCCAGGTCCTGAAGCAGCAAAACAACCCCAGACCATCACACTACCACCACCATGTTTTACTGTTGGTATGATGTTCTTTTTCTGAAATGCTGTGTTACTTTTACGCCAGATGTAACGGGACACGCACCTTCCAAAAAGTTCAACTTTTGTCTCGTCGGTCCACAAGGTATTTTCCCAAAAGTCTTGGCAATCATTGAGATGTTTTTTAGCAAAATTGAGACAAGCCTTAATGTTTTTTTTGCTTAAAAGTGGTTTGCGCCTTGGAAATCTGCCATGCAGGCCGTTTTTGCCCAGTCTCTTTCTTATGGTGGAGTCGTGAACACTGACCTTAATTGAGGCAAGTGAGGCCTGCAGTTCTTTAGGTGTTGTCCTTGGGTCTTTTGTGGCCTCTCGGATGAGTTGTCTCTGCGCTCTTGGGGTAATTTTGGTCGGCCGGCCACTGCTGGGAAGGTTTACCACTGTTCCATGTTTTTGCCATTTGTGGATAATGGCTCTCACTGTGGTTCGCTGGAGTCCCAAAGCTTTAGAAATGGCTTTATAACCTTTACCAGACTAATCTCAATTACTTTTGTTCTCATTTGTTCCTGAATTTCTTTGGATCTTGGCATGATGTCTAGCTTTTGAGGTGCTTTTGGTCTACTTCTCTGTGTCAGGTAGCTCATATTTAAGTGATTTCTTGATTGAAACAAGTGTGGCAGTAATCAGGCCTGGGGGTGACTACAGAAATTGAACTCAGGTGTGATAAACCACAGTTAAGTTATTTTTCAACAAGGGGGGCAATCACTGTTTCACACAGGGCCATGTAGATTTGGAGTTTTTTTCTCCCTTAATACATAAATCTTCATTTAAAAATTGCATTTTGTGTTCAATTATGATATCTTTGACTAATAGTTAACGGTTTTTGATGAGCAGAAACATTTAAGTGTGACAAACATGCAAAAGAATAAGAACTCAGGAAGGGGGCAAATTATTTTTTTTACACCACTGTATATATATATATATATATATATATATATATATATAAATTTATATATATATATATATATATATATATATATATATATAATTTTTACATTTTTTTCCTAATACCACAACACCTTCTAGCCAGGTGTTTATGCGTGCTTTAGCCTTTGGTCGTTTTTCGTTCTTTTTTTCTGTTGGTGGCTGTCTTTCCTGTGCAGTGCTTCTATTTAAATTTGTATGAGCAAAGTTTCCACAGACATACATGCACCGGTTATTTTGCATCATGACATTTGCGGAAACAAACACCTCTGCAGCAAACAAAACAGCTTCACGGGTAAATGGGCTTAGATTCATTCATAAGATTAATAAATAATTGAAAGGCCACATTTGTCCTTGAACGTATTTTTTTAACTTCGTTGTAATAATTAATAATTTACCACACACATTATGGTTTCTACTGAAGAAATAAATAAAAGAGGCTGACAGATAAACAAAGCTAAACAAAAGCAGCAAATCTAGGACCAGCTAGCATTTCTAACTTACTTTAGTTATAAATCTGTGTTGACTACATTTTCAGAAAACACAGTGAACACGGTTAACACTACATTTACATTTAGGCATTTGGCAGACGCTCTTATCCAGAGTGACCTACAGCAATGCTTTGAAGTTTCGGTCATTGGCTAGATACTTACACTGCATTACTAGGTTACTAACTAAGTGCCATCAGTCAAACAACGTTGGGAAGGAGATTTTTTATTTTATTTCATGGGTAGTAGGGAGGGATTAGTACAAGTACTGAAAAAACAGATACATCTTGAGTCTTCATTTAAAGATTGTCAAAGACACAGCTGTACAGGAGAAGTTCCTAGATGCCAGTACAGAAAAGAGTCTGGATGTATGTAACCTCAGATGAGCAGTGCTGGAGGATCGTGGTGCAGTGCAGGGTGTGATTAGACCTGACAGGTGTAAGTGGGTGCTGGCCCATTTTTTTCCTTGTAGCCAAGCATCAGGGTTTTGATGGTGGCAGATACAGGAAGCAAGTGCATGGAGTGCATAAGTTAAGTGGTGTGGGAGAACTTGAAAAGGTTGGAAACAAGACGTGCAGCTGCGTTCTGGATCAGCTACAGAGGATGAATTATGGCCAGAAGCAGGGCTGCCAGCAATGAGTTGAGTAGTCCAGTCTTGAAATACCAAAGGACTTAACAAGTAGCTGAGTAGCCTGTAAAGAAATAAATGGGTGGATTCTTCTGATGTTATAAAGAAGAAATCAACAAGAGCAAGTAAGGATAGCAATGTGTGGGGAAAATGTCAGATGATTGTCCAGAGTTTCCCCAAGATTGCAGGCAGTGGCTTAAGTTGTGATCTTGTCCAGGGAAATTAAAGGTCTTGACTGGGAGATGAATTACCAGGGATGAACAACAGTTAGGTTTTACTCAGATTGAGCTTCAGCTGATGAGCTGCCTTCTAGGACGAGACGTCTCCCAGACATGCTGAGATCCGGGTGGAAACCTGAGTGTCTGAGGGAGGAAAGGAGAAAATAAGTTGCATGTCACCTGCATAACATGGTATGAAAAACCATGTGATGATATGACCTTACCAAGAGTCCAGGTATAGAGGGAGAACAGAAGAAGACAGAATACTTAACCCTGTGGGACACCAGTAGATAGTCTACATGGGGCAGATATGGATCCACTCCATGTCACCTCATACCTCATACACCTCATTACCTATCTTCTAGGTAAGAAACAAACCATTGCCATGCTGTTCCACAGATTCCAAGGCTTGTAAGAATGGATTATAGAATCTTATGGTTCGCTGTGTCAAATGCAGCTGACAGGTCCAGGAGGATAAGGACAGGTCATAGTTTAGCTGATATAACAGGACAGAGATTTTCAGTGACTGACAGGGCAGCCTCTGAGAAATGTGCCACTTTAAATTCGGATTAAAATAACCCATGCCGTATTAAAAGCAGCAGGAACATGACCAGATGATATGGAATGATTGGTGATGGTTGTGATGAACGGAAGGAGGTATTATGAGATGGCCTGGAGCATTGTGTAAGGGTTTGAGTCCAATTAACAGGTGGTGGAATTGGAGGATGAGATAATCAGCTGAATCTTATCGGTTGACAGGTTGGAGAATTCTGCTAAGGGATGGGAGGAAGGTCCTGTAGTTCTGGTTTAGGCATTGAGTTGGGAGCAAAGGTCTGGTGGACTGCTGCAATTTTCCTGTCGTAAAATGTGGCATCGGAATGTGGCCAAGTCATTAGCAGTCAGAGAGGACAGGGCAGGATGAGACGGTGGGTTGAGTAGTGAGAAGAAGATATTGTGGAGTTTTCCAGGATCATTCGCATAGGCTTTCAGCTTTTCCCTGTAGAAGGCAAGTTTGGCATAAGTCACGATACCATATGATTTTGGAAAGAGAAGCACGGTAAGAGACAAGATCTGCATCAAGCTGTAATTTCTTCCATCTTCTCTCTGCAGTTATCAATTCTCTTCTGTTCTGCATATACCTTGAAGAGCCAAGAAGCAGGACAAAAAAATCTTCCTTGCTTTCGAAGACAGAGAGCAGAGGAGGTCCATAGATGAAGAGAGAGAGGAGAGAAAAGTATCAGTTGCAGTCTCTAGTGGTAGAGGGGGAAAGGAGTCTGGAAGGGATGATAGGGCACATGAAAACACGGTGAAGGGGAGAAAAAGTGAAGCTTTTAGACAGAATAGGAAAGATGATGGTAAAGGATACCAGGTAATGATCCGATTTATGAAGCGGGATAGTAGTGATATCTGTGACTGGGGAAGGGCGGCAGAAATCTAGTCCAGGTACCTCTCTTGTGTATGGGAGGGCAGCTGTTTAGTGTTAATAAGAAGAAGTTAATGAAAGGAAGGAGGGAAGAGCATTGGAATTTGTCAAATGAAAGATTGAAATCTCTAAGAACAGTGAGAGGAGTGTTATCAGAAGAAAAATTATTAAAAAGCATGTCCATTTCATCCAGAAAGTTTCCTAGAGGACCAGAAGGGTGGTAGATAACAAGGATGTTTAGGTCAATGTGAGAGGTTACCTTAACTGGCCTGAGGGGCCTCTTAGACAACAGCAGAACCCATACCACCACCTCTGCCAGTTTTTTTGGACCAGAATTGACTGATTCTTCTCATGTGTCTTCTGGTCTGAATTGTTTGTTCTTTTGTCACATGACTCTCATAGATGGTATCCAGTGCATTACACAGTGAAACAGAATTGAGCAGTTCTTCTCATGAGTCATCTGGTCCGAACTGTTTGTTTTTTGTCACTTAACTCTCCTAGAGGCTAATAGCTTATAACATAATAATTAATAATAATTTATTAGTTTAATAATGAAGTTTAATAATTTGTCTATGTAAACATGTTGGGAGTCTGTTTATTAAAAATGTAACATTTTATTAAATTTTTGATCAAAAGAATGAAATTAATTAAATTACTTAAAAAAGATTTGTTTATTTTGATGAACGAGATTCAAAGAACCAAATCACTAAATGATCCAAACCTCCCATCACTAAAACCTACCTACCACCAGTGCAGAAGAATGAAACAGCCCTGGAGGGTAGATGAGGTTCCTGGGAGAGCTGCCTCTGCTGTGTGAGTAAAAGCATTTTGGTCTGTGAGAATTGACAACAGAGATAGGTTAAGCACACATCCTTAGTTCCTAGACGGAAATGAGGTCATTGTCTATACAAACGTCTATACAATTCCTTGCGTAATATCGAGGCGTTATACCAGCCCGTTCAGATTACATCTGTAGACGGTCGCCCCCTCTCCTCCAGCCCCATCACCGCTCAGACTCAACCCATCACCCTATTCATCGACCAGCATCAAGAACAAATCCAGTTTCACCTTATCTCCATTTCATCACCCCCCCATTATCCTTGGACACCCTTGGCTACTTAAACATGACCCCCTCATCTCCTGGACACAGAACAGGATATTACAGTGGGGGCCGACCTGCACCGAACTCTGTCTACGGGCACCGGCTGGGACATGTTCTAGGGAGTCCGAGGTCCCCGACGTCGACACCAACGCCATCCCCACCACCTATCGGGACCTGGCTGAAGTGTTCTGTAAGAAGCGTGCCACAAACCTGCCTCCTCCTCGCCCCTACGACCTGGCAATAGACCTTCAGCTGGGTGCCATTCCCCCCCCGCGGCCACCTTAACTCCCTATCCACCACAGAGACGCAGGCAATGGAGGAGTATGTAGATAACGCCCTTCGTCTTGGCACCATCTGGCCCTCCTCCTTGCCCGCCGCCGCAGGTTTTTCTTTGTAAAGAAAAAAGACGGTAAACTTCGCCCATGTGTCGACTATCGGGGGCTCACCATAAAGAATCGACACCTCTTGTCTCTTACCAACTCAGCCCTGGACGCCCTCTCTGGTGTCACCATTTTCACTAAGTTGGATCTTCGGAGCGCCTACAACTTGGTACACATCAGAGAGGGTGATAAGTGGAAGACGGCTTTCATTACTCCTACAGGACACTACGAGAGCTTGGTCATTTCATTCGGCCTCTGCAATGCACCTGCCACCTTCCAACAATTTATCAATGATGTCCTCCGAGACATGTTAGGGCAGTGGGTGTTTGTTTATCTAGATGACATACTGATTTACTCACGCACAGTCGACGAACATTTCTCAAGAGATTGCTAGCCCATCAACTGTATTGTAAGTTGGAAAAGAGCGCTCCACCACGTTCCTGGCTTTTTTCATCTCGTCCCAGGGTGTGGCCATGGACCCGCAGAAGCTTAAAGCTGTGCGTCTTTGGCCCCTTCCCAAGACCCACAAGCAGCTTCAACGATTTCTCGGGTTTGCGAACTTCTATCGTCGCTTTATCCAGGACTACAGCACAGTTGATGCACCTTTAACCGCCTTGACTCGACCCTCATCTCACTTCACCCTAAACCCTGCCGCCTTCGCCGTCTTCCATGAACTTTGCCATCAATTCACCACTGCACTAATCCTTCTTCACCCAGATGCAAACCAACCATTTGTTGTGAAGGTGGATGCCTCGGATGTGGGCGCCGCGGCCGTCCTCTCCCAATGAGGTCCAGACCAGAAACTACACCCGTTCATCGTCTGGACCGACCGCTAAAACCTCATCACTATCCGGAACATGAAACAGCTCAACCCCAGGCATGTGCGGTGGGCATTATTTTTCGAACATTATGATTTCCATCTTTCCTACCGCCCGGGGTCCAAGAACACCAAGGCAGACGCCCTGTCCCGACAACACGAGGAAGACGCCCCCGGGCGGACCCCGTGCCTGTCCTCCCTGCATCAAAAATCATCTGTTCTCCAAGGCCGTGCACCTGGTGGCTCTCGCTGGACTCCCGTCAGCCAAAAAAACAGCCGAGCTGATATTAGAACACGTAGTCCGCTTGCATGGGTTATCGAAAGACATCGTCTCGGACAGGGGGCCCCAGTTCACTGCCCAGTTCTGGAAGGCCTTATGCCGTCTGATCGATTCAACCTACCATCTATTCTCCGGGTATCACCCCCAGAACAGCGGTCAGACGGAGCGGACCAACCAACAACTGGGCCCGCAAACTCCATACCTCGTCGGCCACTAACCTAAGTCCATCCAAGTCCAAACACCTTCCATGTTTGAACACCAGGAACCTGAGGTTGATGTACCGTCGGCCAAACAGTTGGTCCGCTGGTGTCAACGGCTTTGGCGCCAAGCCAACCACGCAATACAACAAGCCAACGCTCGCTACGCCACTCAACATCGCCATCGACACCCTCCAGGACGACTGTACAATGTAGGTGACAAGGTATGGTTGTCAACTTAGAATCTTCACAGCCATACAGAAACCCGGAAACTTTCACCCAGATTCATTGGCCCCTATCGCATCACCCTCCGGATCGATCCTGTCACCTACCGGCTCCAGCTGCCTGCGGCGCTCCGAATCCATCCGGTATTCCACACCACACAGCTGAAACCCTTCACCACTTCTCCCATAATTCCACCCTCCCCCCTGCTTCTCCTCCCTGAATTATTGACAGTGGCCCTGCTTACACTGTATGTCGGATCCTCGATTCGCGACCTAGTCGGTCCAGATCGTCCGTCTGGCATTTCGTAAGTACTCACTTTCTTGGGTTTACTTTCTGATTTGAGTGTGTGTTTATAGGACGCGAGTTAAATTTGTGTTTTTCCCTTGCTCCCCTTCTAAGAGAGTCCTTAGACTAATTCGCGTGGTTATTCTGCCTACTCGCTTGCTTCCGCGTTTGGGTTTACCATCCATGCTACAAAGGGCTAACCGCTAATCACTAAGTTTTCTGTTCATCCCGGGTTAGTTCATGACAATATCTTTTTATACATGTTTATTATCTAATTATATTTATCGTTAACTATCACAACAACTGCTGCATGTCCATATGTTTTAATTACAAAACAATATAGACAATACAATACAGTGTTTTGAAACTTTTTTTATATGAATTTTTACACTTGGACTCTTGTAAGGATAGCTCCTATGAGCTTAATGTGCTTGGTTTAACTATAAAATACATCACAACATATTTATATTAACAGAATTACCACAAAGGGGCTGTGAAACTTTAAGATTTTTATGATATGCCTTGATGGGTTTTTTCAAGTTTGTGGTATTTTTCCCAGCGATTGTGTGGGAAATATGGCTACTCATGCCATAATAAATGAACACCGCAGCGGATTGTAACAAAAATTATATGTTGTTAAAAATAAAGGTTGTTAAACCAAATTTTCAGTCAGTAAATTTTGTTTCCAAGTGTAATAATAATAACTGTACTGTAACAACAGCCCTCATGAAGGAAAAAAAGTTTAAAAAGCCTGTGCAAGAGATCAATCTGTTTAATGACAATGCAACATCACATTTCCGTGATAGGAGGCAAAAGTAAGTGTCATTAGAGAATCTTGTTAAAGTCATGCAGAAAGAAGAAGATTCCAGTAACAAGAGACTCTTTGTCAGAAAGGAGTGATCCTGTTAATGTGTGTGTGACATCACACATTACACAGTAGTGCCCCCATTTCCTGCTTCGTCGAGTTTCCATTATTTCTTATGGGGAAGTTCAAACATTGGGACGAAGTGGCTTTAGGACTATAAAGTTTAGATATTGATTAAAGTGATCAGTAAAATCCAATAAAATCCAATTCACTCTAATAAAAAAATGTAAGCAGAACTGAAAAGGATGTGCGAGCAAGGACGCCTACAAATCAGATTCAGTCCTTTGAGGGTGGATAGTCTAAAATTTATTGTAAGAAGCTTATGGAAGGTGACACTAAACTTTTTATGACAATGCTACAAAATACTCACTAAAGTGTATGTAAAAAAAAAAAAAATAGAGTAGTGATCCTAAGTGAGCTAAAACAAGAAATGTTTCCTGACAATAAATGTCAGGAATTGTGAATAAATAAGTTTCTATTTCTATTGCCTAAGGTGCATTTAAACTTCTGACTTCAAATTAGAAATAAAAATATACTGTATGCAGTAAATCAATATATTTAGTAATATATTACCTACACATACACATGTACACTTTACTGTATGTAAAACAATCTGCACTAAAGACTTTCAGGTAATCTATTTGAATTGTAAAACACATCTAGCCATTACATGGTTGGATTGAGATATACTGATATTTCCAGTCTGTTATCTATGATGAAACTACATGATTATGTGCTGCTGCTTCCCTGTAGTGCTAATACATAGCCAGAACCTGTATTCTAACCCTACATGTAAATAATAAGACAGATATTTGCTTAGACACACACCATTCATAGGTCAGTACATGGAATTTATTTAACAGTGACATATGTTCTAAGATGAAAAGAAATGTTCTGAAAACCAATACACAGTATGATATGCAGTATTATGATTATATGACTGTCCTTGACCGAAAATGGAAAGATAGGATAGTGTAGGAAGAGAGATTTGATTGCAATAAAAAACTTTTTTTTAAAAGATTTAATTTAAGATGAATGTACAAGTCTACAAATTACTAACATATTTGTAAAGTTACAATAACATAGAAATAAAATAGAGAAATATATAAAAGTGTATAAATTACACAAGATGTGCAGAATGTGCAATATAAAAACACAATGTGGGTTTTACAGCAGCAGCAAGAGTGAAACGTGAAGTATGGAGTAAAATGATGTGTGTGTCAGTGCATGTTTTTAATTCACCATCCTCTTTATTAGTTTAATTTTTTCATCAAAATGATTGTGTGACAATCTCTATTAAACAACAGTATATATATTTAGCTGCTGGAACACCAGTGTCACTGTCTCCAGTCAAGCCAACTTAATGACAAGAAAAAAAACTATTCCAAAATTCATATCTTCAACCTTGAACAAAAAAATTGGAATCTTCTGGAGGGAAATCTATAAGTGTCAGACGTATGTTGGGAGGAGTAAAGGTGGGGAATTTAACCCCAATTTGCCCACTTGGTCAGTTCCTCTGAGGCCCATCACCCTGCTCACACTGACCTGCCACCTCCTCACCTTTTATTGTAAGCCTGTCCTAATGCACATCTCAGATTCCAAATATTTATCATCAAAGCATTTTCCAGGAAATCTGCAGTTTTTTGGTCACACAGAAAAGCATGTCTCAGATATTTACTGCTTATTTCTTTTGTTACTTTAACAACCTAGCGTTACCAAGGTAGGTTTTATTTAAATTTATAAATAACTTACTATACATATATTAATTAAAATATGAGTGTTAATATTATTGAGTGTATGTAATAAACAATATGAGTCTTAAAACAATAAATGTATTATCTCAATAGTTTTAACACGGTCAAGTTCATAACCTGATACAGGTCTGTGTATGTTTGAGAGGGGAGGGGGGGCTGGGGGGAAAGGGGCGTTGGTTATCACTAGATAATTGCTTTATAAAGCCTCAAGGTGCGTATCTGCTACACAGAAAGCTCAGAGAGGATCTTCAGGTGTGTGCATGTGTGTTTGTGTGTGCAAGAGAACAGAGGAACCTTCATCATGATTAAAGTTGCAGCGGTGTGTATGGTGCTGTTCGTGGCTGCCATGCTTCTCTCAACACAGGTGTGTAACACACTCTCTCACACTGTCCTATGTAGACTATGTTTATGTTAGTGTAAAAAAGTTTTTAATTTGCACAATGTAGAAATTCTAGAGCTGATGCATAAACGCTCCATTATGCATGTGTGCTTGTTTCTTTTATTTTATTGATTGATTTTAAAATATTAATTTATTATTATTATTTTTCTTTTTACCGGATTTTCATCAAGCATCCGAGCTCAGACCTCACTTCTTATTTTTATTTAATTCTTATTTTATCACTCTGCTTTTGGGAATTACTTTAAAAAATGAGCGTGCCTATTTTAATAACACTAATACAATTTAATAATAGCATTCACGCTAATTATAAATTAAACTGAGGAGGTTAATAATTAAATGTAACATGTCTTAGATTATTAAAATATTTGTGTAGATTTGATAATTGGTTTGGAGTTTAGTGTTTTTGGGGAGAGATATTAATTAATTTATTTAAAATCTTGAAAATTTCTGCTAAAGTATTTTTTACATGAGTCATTTTACTCATGTTTAAGCTTATTTATTGATTTCTAGTTTTATCTGCTGAGTCTGAATCTGTATTTTATGATGTTTAGTTTCAACAGTGGTTTTGAAAAATGACTATAAGGTACCTGAGCTTTTGTAATGAGCTTCTTGAGTAAAGTTTTACCGTACCCTACATATAACTTTCAAGGAAAGACTAAACATGCAAAAGAGTATATTTGATTGAGGATTCACTGCAATAAATACTGAACTTTTGTTCCCAGACAGGTTGAGGATGATAAAACTGATCATTCAGTAATCTTTACCTTTCTGTAATGAAAACCAAAAAAAGATGACTTTACTTAACCTCACTTAACATGATTGATCTGGCCTTACCCATACACCCTTACAGGTTGAAGGTCAAGTCTCAACAAATAAACCAAACGGCACTTCTTCAGGTGCAGTGGTGCTGCCCAGCATCCTCAGCATCATCCTCCCCACCGGCCTGCTCGTGAGTCTGTTCCACAATCTCCACTGCTAAGATCACCTTGAGTCATCTTGGCAGGAATTGTGTAAAGATGAACGGAACCACATCCAAATAGCGACGCTTTCTAAATTCTTCTTCATGTGGAGATGATTTGCTATTACCTATCTGAGATCTTCTTTTAATGGATTAACGTTTTTATGCTTTGGAAAGCTTGAGCTAAGAATCTACACAAAGCTCTCCTGGAAAGTTATCATTTCCTAAAATGATCAGTTCCCTTGATGCCCAGGAAATCTAGCTGAACTGATTGAGGCGAATCGAGGACTGTTCACGTTGTTTTTCTTCCCCTTGTTCTAGCATACCTTTTGGATTTTAATGGGTCATCAAATGCCATTTTAAACAACATTTAATGTTAAAAAGCCCTTTTTGTATATATCTTTAATAATGTTATAATTGTAAGTGTCCACAATAAAGAGTTAGTACATCAATAGTTTGTGCTGTTATGCGTTCCTCTCTTTAGAACTAATACGATGATCGGTGGTTTCTGCCACAGTATCTTGTCATTCAATTTTAACATTAGCAAGACATTCTGATAAACTTGACAGTGCTGGAGCCATGAGAAAATAACTAAGAGAATTGCAACTGAGAATACACTTTTATTCACAACAATACTTTCTTTATAATGAGTTACTTATTTGGATTCCTTCATATTGTTAAGGTGTCGCACATCTGGGCCTATATTTACAAAGCTTCTTAGAATTCTCTCAAAGAGGTCCTATCTTAGCTTAAAAAGTCCTAGCTGGGAGTCCTAGACTAAAAGTGATTTAGGAAACTTCTCAGAGAAACTCTAAGTAAGGAAAGTACAAAAACCTTTATCCTAGTGAGGGGGTGCGGTTGACCCCATTGCTAGGGATGATGCAGAAATTCAGGGACTGAATTCAGGGGTTAATAAAAAAAAAATTGTAAAGGTCTTAAAATGGTGTTTAGCCAACAATCCAAAAGAGACGAAAAGAAGTAAATGAACAAGAAAACCAAATTGGACAGAAGAGCAGTGTTTACTTTTATGTTCAGTGTTAGGAGGATATCTTTCTTTACGCCATTTTGTCCACTGCTATACAAACTCTTAGGCCTCTTAAAAGTCCTCCTATCTACTCTTAACAATTTTACCTTAGGAGCTGATTTTAGGTCTTAGATATTTCATGAATCATTTTTATATTAAATAAGATTTTGTTATAAATTTAAGGGAAAATTCTAAGAAAATGCCATAATAATAAAAAAAACTTCTAGAATTTCATCACCAGGAGCAACTTTTAGCCTTAAGAAGCTTTGTGAATACGGGCCCTGAAGCAATTGCCTTGGTAACAGCACCACCCTGTGTTTAATATGTTGTTAAGGTAATGGCCGAAATCAGGGGTAAGTACAGTGGGTGTAGAAATGCAGCTTTTAATATCCTGATGAAACATAACACAAATATTTTAGAAAAGAAATAGAGGGGGAAATGGTGGAAAAGGTTCACCCGCTTCTTAATTGACTTAATGACTCTGAAGCTAGTCACCTTCTCAATAGCACACTCAATGACCAGTTGACTTTTAACTGTGATCAGCTATGGTTATTTTGATTAGCTCAGCATGAAAAGCTGGAGCATTTTAGCCACTGGTAGTGCAACTGAAGCAAACCATCAGGTAAGGATGGGAACAACCAGTCACTTCTGCACATGACACATCACACTGTTTATGGTGTGTATACAGTAAAATAATTTATATATATATATATATATATATATATATATATATATATATATATATATATATATATATATATATATATATATATATATATATATATATATATATATTGCCCTGATAACATGTTTGTCTGCTTATTTTCGCATGACCTATCAAGATTGACCGGAAGACTGCTGAATAGGGATGATTTATCAGCAGTGCTCACAACCACATAAATAGTAAATAAATAAATGTTTCTTTATTAGCTGTTTTTATGATAAAATGTACAAAAATCTTTTTCCAAAATTTTCAGGTGTCTATTTTCAATTGCAGTGATTTATTCTCTCATGTTTTTAAAACTGTCAAATTTATCCCCTTATCCGGCTCCATCTCCATGCTGATTTGTGTGTGTGTGAACACCAACAAAAAGGTGTTTTTGCCCAACCTGACTTAACATTATTACAGTAATTGTTCCCCCTCTCACCCCCACAGGTTGATCCTCAACAGAATGATTCAACCAATTACATAATGTTTGGACATGCTTGACCCTATAAGGATCTATTCAATTCAATTCAATTTTATTTATATAGTGCTTTTAACAACGGTCATTGTCTCAAAGCAGCTTCACAAAAACTAAAGAAATTAATTTTTTTCTATTTAAAAAAAAAAGAAGAAAAAAAAATAAATTGTGTATGTGTGAGAAGAATGTGTCTAGATAATAATGAGATAACTGCAGGATGAATGAAATGTCTCTGATGAGCAAGCCAAGGGTGACGGCGACAGTGGCAAAGAAAAACTCAGAGATGGCAAATATCCTGATCCTTCTCTGGATGCCTCAGGAACCTTGCAGGGTCGGCCTTTGTCTACTGAAGCTGGCACAATCTCCAGAAGCCTCGGGATGGTTAGAAAAAACACAATAGATGGAGAGAATTAGCGTAGTTGCCATTCAGGATAGATGTACTGAAGTATGATTAAAAAGATGCGTCTTGAGTCTACTTTTAAACTGGGAAACAGTGTCTGCTTCCCGAACACTGTCTGGAAGGCTATTCCAAAGGTTTGGAGCTAAATATAAAAAAGCCCAGTGCAGGGATGATAATATTGGGGTTATATGATCATATTTTCTGGATCTAGTGAAAACCCTGCCGGCTGCATTTTGGACTAACTGAAGCTTGTTTATTGAGGATGCAGGACAACCACCTAGTAATGCATTACAATAGTCCAGTCTGGAGGTCATGAATGCATGAACTAGCTTTTCTTCATCAGATACGGATAAGATGCTTCTAAGTTTGGCGATATTTCTAAGATGGAAAAAGGCTGTTTTTGTGATATTGGAAATATGATTTTCAAAGGACAAGTTACTGTCTAATATTACGCCCAGGTCTTTTACTGTTTACTGTTGTTGTCCAATCTTTTATGTCCTGGACACACTCGGTTAATCTAGACAACTTAGGTATTTCGTCTGGTTGGTTGAAATATATAATTGGGTATCATCAGCATAACAATGGAAACTAATCCCATGCCTTCTAATGATGTTACCCAAGGGAAGCATCTATATTGAGAACAGCAGAGGTCCTAAAACTGACCCTTGTGGGACCCCATATTTCACTGGCATTACACCAGACGGTTCTCCTTTTAAATCTACAAAATGTACAAAATGTATTGATCAGACAGGTATGATCTAAACCACTTTAATGTTTGTTTCTGGATATACACAAATACACTCTTTTAAGTTTTTCTGATGGCCAGGAAATCAAACTGCACTGGTTGAGGCAAATCAAGAATTACCCAGATCACGTTGCATTTCTTCCCCTTATTCTAACATACCTTTAGGCCAGGGGTCGGCAATTAAGTTTGGCCTCGGGCCAGATTTTTTCCAAGCCATTACATGGCGGGCCACGACCAAAACATTGGCTAATTTATTGAATTAATAGGGGAGGATGAATGGTAGGCGCTCGTAAAATGACAGCACCGAGATAAACTGACACATCTAAGATGAGATCATCGTGCTAATTACGATCCGGCTAGGTTGGTTCTTCGAGCACACCTGTTGTTGATGATTAGTATGCCTGGATTGAGTTGTCTACTCACTGATCACAAGCCCTGCGATTGGTTGACGAAATGGAAAAAGAGCGGCTCCATTTTTTTTGTAACACGTGTTATGCGCAGAAATGCCCCCTGCCATGGATTGCCCCCCCCCCCCCCCCCCCCCACACACACACACACACATAATCGCTATTAAATATTATAACATAAATTTAGAGGTTAATGCTTTACAAATTACATGAGACAATGAAATAAAATAAGCAATATGAAAATAAATGTTGTATATGAAAAAATAGAAATATTAATATTTTTGAAATACATGTATACTTTTATATTGTTTGTTATAAAATTAGTTTCGTTTATATAATTTATCATTATAAAATATTTATTTTTATTATATATAATTATTTATTTGCATATTCATGACAAACCCCTGAAAAATAAATGTGCAAGATGCAAGAATATGTGCAAGATCCTTTTCTTTTCCCACGTGAGTCAGTCCGCGTCAGTCATGCTCTTTAACCAATCAGATGTGACCTCGCCATTTCAACCAATCATAACCCACCAGGAGCGCAGGCTAAATCCTGAAATAAACCTGCTCCCGAGCAGGTTCAAGCTTACGGATATGTTGCTATGACAGCAAATGCGAGAAGCGCATCGAAGAACGAAACAATCCAGGATCAGGACAAATCCACAACAATCAAATCCAGCTAACTGAGTTAGAGACAGACGAAGAACGGACCCCTGGGTGCTCGCAAAGCACAACAAGACGTCATTTGTTTTTGCATGTTGAGCGTTCACTCTGCACCTCGCTGATGCGCTTATTCATCCTCGTATCCAGATATAACAAATAAGAATTTAGATAGATTGCAATATTTCTGTTCTGAAAAATAAGGTTTCCAAACAAAGAGCTTTTTTGAGACTGTCAGTCCGATGTTTAAAAAAATATCATTTATTTATTTTCATTATCTAGTTTAAACAATCTCACGGGCCAGATGTTTTTGCTTGCGGGCCACATGTGGCCCGGGGGCCGCTAATTGCCGACCTATGCTTTAGGCCTTTATCAAATGGCATTTAGTCATTGAATGCCATTTTAAACAAATTATTTACTTTAAGTAGCCCTTTTTGTATAGATCTTTAATATTGATATAATTGTAAATGTCCACAATAAAGAAAATTGATTTTGTCTTTTGTGCATTCAGTTATATGGTTTGTTTTTTCAGTTCCTCATTTTACAAGTTACACAATCACTCCCACAATATCCTGTCACTCAACTTCAACATCGGCAAGACATTCACTCCAATAGACTGGCTTGCTTTTGGGTTTTTTAGTAGAATAGACTTCTGAATGTGGTTTAACCTGAGGTTTCATGTTGTAACTCTACAAAAAGTTGTAAAAGAAAAACTGCCATTACCAAGTGTAAAAAAAAAAAAAAAACTTAGACATCATCTACAATGTATGTTTGCTAAAATAACATTAATTAGGTCTACTTAATTGAAATGCAACAATTATTCTTTGGTCATGGACAAAAATCTTACCTTTTTTACAAAATTAGCTCATGAGGTAAGGTCTTTGGATGAATAATGTCTCTGAGTATAAGTGCTGCTATATACAGTACGTACTATATATATATATATATATATACACCAGACGGTTATATGTGTATATATATATATATATACACATATAACCATCTGGTATATATATATATAGTACGTACTGTATATAGCAGCACTTATACTATATATATATATATATATATATATATATATACACACACACTACGTTCAAAAGTTTTATAACACTTTCGAACTCCATGATGGTTCCTGATTTTTATTTAGGAATTATAAAGGAATGCTGAAGGCATCCAAAAAATGCATTAATCTCCTTTGAACAGTTGATATTGAGCCTCTAATCTGAGGTGCTGTTAATTGGTCATTTTTTAGGCTGATAACTCTAAATAAACTTCTCGTCTGAGGCAGAGGTAGGTTTTGGTCTCGCCCTCCTGGGATGGCCTTAATGAGAGCCAGTTTCATTATGGTGCTTGACGGATTTTGCAAATGCACTTGACAATACTGTTCTTGCCACAACTATTACAGAAAGGCTGACCTCTGTGTCTTAAAATAACAACCAACTGTTGTTTTTCTTGCTGTTACATAATTACCTAATCCCATATGTGTTATTTTATAGTTTTTAAATCCCCAGTATTTTATAGAATGTAGAAAATAAATCACTGAACAAAAAAAATACATTTGCAAGTGTTCTAAAACTTTAGTGTATATATATCATTAACTTTGATATATAATTTTTAGTGTCCACAATAAAGTGTTGGTACTTCATTGGTTTTGCCTTTTGTGCATTCTGTTGTGCATTTTTTTTTCAGTTCCTCTTTTCAGTGGTTTCTGACACAGTGTCCTGTCATTTAACTTCATCAAGACATTCACATTCACCCATACTCACTCATCGTCTATACCGCCTTATCCTGTGTACAGGGTCACACTGGGCCTGGAGCTTTTCCCAGGGGGCTTAGGGCATGATGCCGGGCACAACCTGGACTTGGGGCAATCCATCCCAAGGTGCACACACACACACACACACACACACACACTGCAAGCAATTTGAGAACACCAATTAACCTAACCTGCATGTCTTTGGACTGTGGGAGGAAACCGGAGCACCCAGAGGAAACCCACCAAGAACAAGGAGAACAGGAACACATGAACACAGTCCCGAGGTGGGAGCAATAAATACTCTCCAATATATACAGTATATACAGTATATCCATCCAGATATTTACTGCTCATTTCTGCCATTACCTTAACAACGTAGCACACACAAGGTGGCGCTGTTACCAAGGCAACGTGTTTTAGATGTGCTACACTTTAACAATATGGTGTAAGGCTCTCCAAATCTATACACAACTCACTATACATATATTATTATCAGTGTAAGTAAAACTAATTATCAGTGTAAATAAAAGTCTATTCTCAATTGCAGTGATTTATTTTCTCATGTTTTTAAAACTGTCAAATTTACCCCCTTATCCGGCTCCATCTCCGTGCTGATGTGTGTGTGTGTGTGTGTGTGTGTGAGAGAGAGAGACAGGACGTTGGTGGCTGTATGACGTCATCAGATAACTGCTTTATAAAACCTCCTGGCGCGTATCTCAGCTCAGCTCAGATCTTCAGGTGTGTCTGTGTGTGTGTGAGAACAGAAACTTTCATCATGATTAAAGTTGCAGCGGTGTGTATGGTGCTGTTTGTGGCCGTCATGCTTCTCTCGACACAGGTGTGTAACACACTCTCTCACACTGTCCTACAGTATGTAGACCAGGTTTATGTTCATGTAAAAGTGTGTTTTTTTTTTTCCTTTTGTGTTTCTTAAATGCGTGATGTAGAAATTCTGGAACTGATGCACACACACACACACACACAAACGCGCGCGCGAGCTAGTTTTTTTATTTATTTATTATTAATTACTGCATAAATTATATATATTTATTTATTTATTTATTCTATTATTTTCATCAACCATCCGAGCTCAGACCTCTTTTCTTATTTTTATTTAATTCTTATTTTATCACTCATCTAATTGAGTATCTAATATTCTTATTTAATCACATTAATTAGAATAATACCATTTAATAAAAGCGTTAATTTACTTACTAAATTAACTAATAGCATTTTGGAGTGAGATTTATTTATTTATTTATTTATTTATTTATTAATCCTAAATTATTCCTTCTAATCTTTGCGTACATAAGTCATTTCTCTTATGTTGAAGCAAATTTGTTGATTTCTAGTCTGAATCTGTATTTTATAATGTTTTATCTCGACAGTGGTTATAAAAAATGACTACACGTTTTCAGTAGAAAAAAGAAATTCATAATTTAAGGTACATAACCTGAGCTTTAGGACTAACCGGGCGCTTTGGTAATGAGCTTCTGGAGTAAAGCTTTACTGTACACCTTTCTAGGAAAGACTAAACATGGAAAATAATAAGGATATTTGATTACTGAAGGTTCTATTACAGTGATGAGAGATAAAGTTTAGAGTTTAGTAACCAGACAGGTTGATGATGATAAAACTGCTCATTTAGTAACTTTTACCTCTTTGTAAAATGTGTGTTTGCTTAACCTGACTTAATATTATTGACCTGCGTACACCCCCCTCCCCCACACAGGTTGATGCTCAAAATGACAATCTAACTGTTACAACCACAGCTGCTACTACTACTACTACTATAAGTGCAGGATTCATGGTGCTGCCCAGCTTCCTCAGCCTCATCCTCCCCACCGGCCTGCTTATGAGTCTGTTCCACGAGTTCCACTGCTGAATCACTTGCACAGACCGTGCAAAGATGACTGGAACCACACCCAAAGAGCAACGCTTTTTAAATTCTAGTTCAGGTGAAATGATTTGCTATGACCTGAGATCTTCTTTCAACCAATTACATGATGCTTGGACATGCTTGCGCCTATAAGGAGCTACACAATGAAGCTCTCCTGGATTTTTTTTTATCTCCCAAATTTCCAAAGTTCCTCTGATGGCCAGGAAATCAAACTGCACTGGTTGAGGCAAATCAAAAATTAACCAGATCACGCTGCATTTCTCGCCTTATTCTTACACACCTTTAGGCCTTTATCAAATGACATTTAGTCATTGAATGCCATTTTAAACAAATCATTTATTTTAAGTAGCTCTTTTTGTATGGATCTTTAATATTGATATAATTGTAAATGTCCACAATAAAGAGTTGGAAATTCATTAATTTTGTCTTTTGTGCATTTAGTTATGTGTTTTTTCCAGTTCCTCTTTTAGCAAGTAATACAATCACTGCCACAATGTTCTGTCACTCAACTTCAACATCGGCAAGACGTTCTCTCCAATAGACTGGCTTGCTTTTGGGTTTTTTAGTAGAATAGACTTCTGAATGTGGTTTAACTTGAATGTATGTTGTAACTCTACAAAAAGTTGTAAAATAGAGAAATTCTAGCTAGCCTACCATTTATAGTGTAAGTTAAAAAAAAAAAAAGAAAACTTAGACATCATCTCTGATGTACATTCGCTAAAATAACATTAATTAGGTCTTCTTAATTGAAATGATTTTTGATGAAAAAATTGAACCAATTGTTTGTCATGGACAAAAATCTTACCTTTGTTACAAAATTACTCATGAGGTAAGATCTGTGGTCTTTTGGTGCATAATGTGACTGAGTGTAAGTGCTGCTACCAAGCCCTAATAGGATAACTACAAACTCTCTGGTAAGCTATAAACATAGTCTCTGTATTAACCTAGAAAGAAATATCCTTAATATAGCAAGTCCAATTTCTGATATGGTTATGCAAGTTTTCTTAAGCAATATGTAGTTCTTTTTTAGATGTAGGTCTCTTGTTGCAAGTTTTTATTACATAATCTGATTCATATCAGGTATATACAGCACTGTGCAAAAGTCTTGTCCTATCTGTCCCTATATTTGTTTAGATTTTGCTTCCAAAGGGCCAGACTTTATTTTATTTTAAGTATTATTGAGAAAAGTTCCCTAGGATTGCTAAAGAACTTTTTTGCAAGCTATTTCTAGTCCCGGTACATGACCAGTTTCAGAGGAAAGCTTTTTATTTGTTAAGCAGTTATGTATGAATTATTTAAGCATTGTACCAATGTACATACGCAGCCATTTTTTTTAAACATTTAGTCTACATATAATTTAATATGATATGGGGGGGGTTCAAGACTTTTGAACATTACTGTGTATATACAGTAATAGAATTTGGCCAAGATTGTATTAGTATAATCTCTTAAAGATTTAAAAAATTTTAAAAGTCAAAACAGTACCTAAGATATTTTTTCAAACCTTTTGGACTTTAATTTGTCATCGAATGCCATTTTTAACAATCAATTAATGTTAAGAAACCTTCTTTTGTATAGATCTTCAATATTGTCATAAAAGTGTCCACAATAAAGAGTCGGTACTTCATTAGTTTTGTCTTTTGTCCATTCTGTTATGTGTTCCTCTCTTTAAAACCGTTACGATCAGTGGTTTCTGCCACAGTATCCTGTCACTGAAGACATTCTGTCCAATATGAAGTGCATATAGAAAAGAATCTCCCAGCAGTGGTCATTTTGATTAGCTCATAACATTAGTTTTCTAACTACTGCTTTTACGCAATACAAACCAAATTCAAGTAGAACAGTTTTCAGTTAAACTTCAAATTAAACCAAACAAAAAAGCTACAGTATGCTTTTACTGAGCAGCATGTATCTCTGTCACCCGCCATAATTATTTCTAACAACAACAAACTTGCAAATAGCTCACTCCTACCACATGGGATGACAATGTAGTTCAGCTGCACCACCTGTATGATTATACAGAAATCATTTTAGAAGAGGGGTCATCCTTTTCCAAATTCTGTTTCTTATTTTTATTTTTTTCTAAAAATAAATAAGTAAGTAAATAAATACAGCTGGTGTAGGATAGACCAGGCCCTGTGTCAGTCTTCATTTTAGGCTGCAAAGCAACAAAATGTGATAATTTTAAAGAGGGGGGCGGGGTGATTCTTTTCTATACACACTGTATAGCTCTTCAGATATTTCCTGCTGGTTTCAGTCATGAACTTTACAATGAAGCAAACACAAGGTGGCGCTGTTACCAAGGCAATGTGCTTTAGATGCGCTTCACCTTAACATTATGAATGGACCAAATCAAAATCTATACACAACCAACTATACAGATACTGTACTAAATTATCAGTGTTAATAGAAGTGTATTCTCAATTGCAGTGATATATTTTCTCATTTATTTTCTCATAGCTTTAACGCTGTCAAGCTTATCCCCTGATCCGTGTCTGTGTGAGTGCGCGTGTGTGCGCATGTGTGAGAAAGAGCGAGCTCGAGACGGGACGGGACAGGGGTAGGTGTCTGTATAACGTCATCAGGGAACTGCCTTATAAAGTCACCCATTAGCTAAACAAGCTATCGCCGAACAGAAGCTGCGTGAGATGGCCGACTCGGGCATCATTAAGCCAGCGTCCGGACCATGGTCTTCACCGGTTGTGCTTGTGCGTAAAAAGGACGAATCGTGGCGGTTTTGTGTTGACTATCGGCGGTTAAACGAGGTGACGTGCAAAGATTCTTATCCGTTACCGCGAATAGATGATGCGCTGGAACATGTTGCGGGCTCGGCATGGTTTAGCTCGTTGGATCTGCGTAGCGGGAAGTGGCAAGTAGAGCTCACCCCGGAAGCACGACCTAAAACCGCGTTCTTGATCGGGCAAGAGCTATGGCAATTTTGGCGCATGCCGTTCGGCCTATGTAACGCTCCAGCTACGTTTGAACGGTTGATGGAAAAAGTGTTGGCAAATATTCCTCGCAACCGTTGTGTCGTCTACCTAGATGATTTACTGGTGCACGGCAAGGAGTTTGAGGTCGCGCTAGCTAACCTACGGGAGGTATTTCTGGCTATCCGGCGGGCGAATTTGCGGCTCAGTCCCAAAAAGTGCCAGCTGTTGCGGCAAGAGACCGTTTTTCTAGGACACGTAATTAGTGCTTAAGGGATTGCCACCGATCCAGCCAAAATTGCTGCGGTACAGAATTGGCCTGAACCGATAAATGTGTCGCAGCTACGCACCTTCCTCGGGCTAGCCTCTTACTATCGCCGGTTCTGGAAGGATTTTGCCACGATCGCCAGCCCGCTGCACGGGCTCACAAGAAAGAACCAGCCGTTTCGCTGAGACAGGGTGCACGCGCGTGCTTTTACTCAGTTACGGGAAGCTCTGGTCACGTCGCCCATTCTCGAATATTCTGATGCATCTCGGATGTTCATCCTCGAGACGGAGGCAAGCGATGTAGGGCTGGGGGCTGTCCTGTCTCAGGTTTCCGAGGGCAAAGAGCGTGCTATCGCCTACTTCAGCCGCGCATTGTCTGGACCAGAGAAGAATTACTGCATCATGCGGCGCGAGCTGCTAGCGGTCGTCGCGGCTCTTAAACATTTTAGGCTGTATTTATACGGGCAATCCTTCTTGCTGCTGACCGATCACGCTTCGTTGGTGTGGCTGCTTAGTTTTAAAGATCCCGAGGGGCAGTAAGCGCGCTCGCTCGAGCGGTTGCAGAATTAAAATTTTACCGTTCAGCACCGAGCGGAAAAATTGCATGCTAACGCTGATGCTTTATCCCGCCGGCCGTGCAGCAAAGAGCGTTGTCGGTACTGCGAGCGGGTTGAAGAGCGTGTGGGTGGTTGCAACGTCGAACACTCTTCAAACCCCTTGACCCAGGACATTCTCCCTGCGCAGTCCTCCGGATCCCCCGTCGGTAATCAGCCGTTCCTAGCCGGCGTGCAGCCGAGGTAATGCATCGTCTAAACAACTGCCATTTTGCCTGTGCCACAGCTGGACTGTGATTAGCAAATTGCCGAGCAGGAGAAGGATCCGGCGCTGCAGCAGGTACTAGGTTGGGTTAACGCAGGCCGGAGACCGGATTATGCCGCGGTCACTCACCTGGGACTAGAGGAAAAAGCTCTCCACTCGCAGTTTAACTGACTAGCGTTGCGGGAAGGTTTACTCTACCGCTACTGGGAACGGCCGTGCGGCGCTGGGGAGTATTTTCAGCTGCTGGTGGCACGGAGTCTGCGGGCACGTGTGTTAGGGATGGGCATGCGGGTGCGGGACACTTCGGAGTAACGAAAACTCTGCGGCGGTTGCGCGCTCGCTTCTACTGGCCGGGCTGTCATACTGATAGTGAACTCTTTGTTCACAAATGTGACATCTGCACGGTAAAGAACAGCCATACCCAGCGCTCGCGAGCACCCTTGCAAGACTTTCGGGTGGGGGCACCTATGGAGTGTATGAGCGTGGACATTCTCTGGCCGTTTCCCACTTCCGATCGCGGGAACAGGTATGTGCTGGTGGCCATGGACTATTTCACCAAGTGGCCGGAGGCTTTTGCTGTGCCTGACCAGAGCGCTTCCACCGGTGTTCAGCCGATTCGGCGCCCCGGAGCAGTTACACAGCGATCAGGGGCGTAACTTCGAGGCGGAGGTGTTTGCGGCAATGTGCAAGCGCTTCGGGGTGAAAAAGACCCGCACCACGCCCCTTCATCCGCAAAGTAACGGTCTCGTAGAGCATTTCAATCGGACGCTCATCACCCAACTGGCCGTGCTTACCAGCGACCGGCAGAAGGATTGGGACGAACATTTGCCTCTCGTGCTTTGGGCATATCGCATAGCAGTGCAGGAGTCCTCACAGCTAACACCAGCTGCGTTAATGTTGGACCTTGTGTTCGGGCCACCTCCACAATCGGATTTACCCACGAAGCCTGGGTTGGATTATTTTTGTTCCCTAAAAAACAAACTGTTCCGTGTCCACGAGTTGGCGCGTAGACACTTGGCGGACGCCGGTGTTAAGCAGCGCCGCGTGTATGATACTTACAGCCGGGGGCGAGACTTTGCTACTGGGGAGCAATTTGGGTGTATTCCCCCAGAAGGAAAAGGGGGCTCTCACCTAAGCTTATGTCTCACTGGGTGGGCCCCTGCACGGTAATTGCCCAGCTCTCCGATGTAGTCTACCGGGTGTGGTTGACGGGGCGGTCGCGAGTGGTCATGTTCCACCAGGACCGTCTCGCGCCCTATCAACCCAAGGCCAGCGAAACCTCGAACTCTGTGGAGGCCGGTCCGCCTCAGGGAGAGGGTTGCGGCCGTCCTTCCCCCGCAAAAAGACTCCGGCATTCACAACGCCAGTGCCGACCATCGTCACGCCTCCAAGACTGAGTTCACCATCGTGACCGGGGACGGTCACAGCTCGGGTGGGGGCAGTGTGGCGTGGGCGGGGTTTCAACTAGCAACCATCATGCTCATGGCCAGGTTGTGTGTGTGTGTGGGTTAGATGTGTGTTCTATTGAGTGTGGATTCGTGTGTGACCTGTTGAATGTGCTATTCATGCTATTTCGTGCCTGTGCTAATTATCATAGAAAATTATCATAAATAAAATTGTTACTCAAGTTTATGTATAAAAGTCACTGAATATGAAGCAAAAAAAAAAAAAAAAAAAAAAAAAAAAAATATATATATATATATATATATATATATATATATATATATATATTTCAATCATTTATTTTGAGACTCAAAATGACCTGAAATATAACAGGAGGGTTAAGTTAAAACATTTGTTTAGTTTTAAATATTAATTTGAAGTTTAGTGCTTTTGTGGGTTATTTGTTTGTTTTAAATAAATATCCTTTGATTATACCTACTAATGTGGCGTAGTGGTTAGCACTGTCGCCTTCCTCCTCTACGTTCTGTGTATGTGGAGTTTGCATGTTCTCCCCATGTTTGGTGGGTTTCCTCCAGGTGTTTCGGTTTCCTCCTATATTTTAAAGATATGCAGATTGGCATTCCCAAATTGCTAGTAGTGTGTAATTGTGCGTCCTGCGATGGACTGGCACCCTGTCCATGGGTTACCTTGCCTTGTCCCCAAAGTCTCCTGGGATAGGCTACAGGCGTCCCGTGACCCTGTATAGCATAAACATTATAGAAGACTAATTAATTAATTAATATTCCTACTAATGTTTGTGTACATAAGTAATTTCTCTTATGTTTAAACTAATTCATTGATTTCTAGGTTTATCTGCTGAGTCTGACTCTTTCAGGAGAATTTTTAAAAATTGTGTAGTAGGACCCACTCATAAAGCATCTAAAACACTTTAGATTTAATAATATTCTTCGGATTAAGTATAAAAAATGTATTTACAATTCCACCATCTGAAGTTAATTCAGATCACAATCTTGTCTCAATTCAAGTGTGTCATAGTAATAATGTACGCACACCGCCATGCGACCGTATTAAACATACATTCACATCAACTACCACACAGAGTTTTATCAGTAATCTCCCAGAGTTACCAACTTTAGGTCACCATCTGACCCCACAGAACTCGATCAGGCGACTGAATATTTAGAGTCGACATTTCGTTACTGTATATATACTTAAATAATGTAGCAATTATTAATTTTAATAATTTATTAATTATTAAATTTATTAATTAATATTTAATAATGGAAACAATTATTAAAGATTAGAAACTCGCTTCCTGGTATAACGATCACACACGTACTTTAAAACAGACCGCTCGGAAATTAGAATGTAAATGGCGTCAAACTAAACTGTTAGTATTTCAAATAGCATGGAAGGAGAGCATCCTGAACTATAGAAAAGTTCTTAGTGAAGCTACTGTAGATCAACGTACTGTATCTCTCCACTCTTATAGAAAATAACTAAAATAATCCTAGATTTTTATTTAATACCGTAGCCAAATTGACCAGAAATAAGACCACTGCAGAAATCTCCACAACAACATTATGCAATAGTGAGTACTTTACGAACTTTTTTAATAATAAAATTGTAAATATTAGGCATAAAATTTAGGCTTTGAAACCGAACAATGTAATTGATGCAGATGTTAAAGTAGCCAAGTCAGATCGGAACCTAGAATACTTTACTCCCCTTGAAAAGAATGAACTAATTTCACTCATCTCTTTTGCAAATTCATCAACCTGTATATTAGATCCTGTACCGACACATTTTCTTAAACAGATAGTACCAGCAATAACAGAAGCCATGTTGAGAATAATTAATTCTTCACTCAGCATTGGATATGTTCCAAAATCTTTTAAATTAACAGTTATTAAACCGATAATTAAGAAACCTGACCTCGACCCCTGTCAGCTGTCCAATTACAGGCCAATATCAAACCTCCCGTTTATCTTTAAGATTCTGGAAAAGATAGTAGCGTAGCAGCTATGCTCATATATACATAGAAATAGCTTACATGAACTTTATCAGTCAGGATTTAGGCCTCATCACAGCACAGAGACAGCACTAGTTAAAGTAGTAAATGACATCCTATTGGCCTCTGATCAGGGTTGTGTAACTATGCTTGTTTTACTTGACCTCAGTGCAGCTCTTGACACCATTGATCATAGTATTCGTCTTCACAGATTAGAAAAGGTAGTAGGAATGAGGGGTACAGCCCTCTCCTGGCTCAGATCCTATTTGACAATCGTTATCAGTATGTAGACTTAATGGTGATTATACTGCATGTTCTTTAGTGGTGTTTGGTGTTCCACAGGGTTCAGTTTTAAGCCCACTGCTTTTTTCCCTTTACATGCTTTCTCTGGGCAACATAATCTATAAGCATGGTATTAATTTTCACTGTTATGCTGACGACACACAGTTATATATCTCAGCAAAACCATGATGAGAAAAACAAGCTTACTAAAGTTGAGTAATGTGTGCAGGACATAAGAAATTGGATGCTAATTAACCTTTTTTCTGCTTAATTCAGATAAGACAGAAGTTCTAGTCTTAGTACCGAATACAGCTAAAAGTAAGATTTTAGAACACACTGTACCTTTAGATGGCCTTTCTGTTCCATTAAGTGCAACAGTAAAAGACCTTAGTGTGATTATAGATTCCAGCCTTTCATTTAAAGCTCATGTAGATAATTTTACCAGGATAGCATTCTTTCACCTCAGAAATATTGCCAGGATAAGAAATTTATTGTCGCTAAACGATGCAGGAAAACTAGTTCATGCGTTTATCACATCTAGTTTAGACTGTTGTAATGCCTTACTGTCTGGTTGTTTAACTAGGTGCATGAACAAGCTTCAGCTAGTCCAGAATGCAGCAGCGAGAGTCCTTACTAGAACCAGAAGATATGAGCACATCACCCCTATCTTATCCTTAGTGTATCGGCTCCCTGTGAAATTTCGCATTGATTTTAAAATAATACTCTTGACATATAAAGCATTAAATGAAACCTTGAGAGGAACCAGACTCAACAGGGAACCCATTCTCATTTGGGTGATAACAGATAGAGATGATATAACACCATGTGTGTTATGCAGCTGAAAGTACAATATAACAGAAATTCTTTAAATTAACATGACGTCCAGTTCAGCATAGGGACGAGTCAGTAGGTGCAGAGGGCAGATAGAATCTGGATCACTGGGAGCACAGGAGCAGGATGTGTAGCTCCAACCATAATAAGGCAGAATCCAGCTGGAGCTGGTCCTTCTCTGGATGCCTCAGGATCCTCACATGGTTGGCCTTTGTCTACTGAAACTTGTACAATCTCAAGATGCCTCGGGATGGGTAGAAAAGTACAGAACAGATGGAGAGAATTAGCGTAGTTGCCATTCAGAATAGGTGTACTGAAGTATAGAGTTATAGGATGAGTTACGCGTATGCCAGATTAAAGAGATGCGTCTTGAGTCTACTTTTAAACTAGGAAACTGTGTCTGAGCCCCGAACACAGTCTGGAAGGCTATTCCAAAGCTTTGGAGCTAAATATCAAAAAGCCCTACCCCCTTTTGTAGATTTTGAAATTCTGGGAATTACAAGAAGTCCAGAGTTTTGTGATCTTAAGGAGCGTGGTGGATTATAGCGTATCAGAAGACTGGTTAGGTATGTGGGAGCTAAACCATTTAAAGCCTTGTATGTAAGTAATAATATTTTTAGTTAATTTTAAACTGAACAGGTGGCCAGTGCAGTGATGATAATAGTGGGGTTATATGAACATATTTTCTGGATCTAGTGAGAACCCTGGCGGCTGTATTTTGGACTAACTGAAGCTTGTTTATTGAGAATGCAGGACCTTCACCTAGTAATGCATTACAATAGTCCAGTCTGGAGGTCATGAATGCATGAACTAGCTTTTCTGCATCAGATACGGATAAGATGCTCCTAAGCTTGGCGATATTTCTAAGATGGAAAAAGGCTGTTTTTGTGATATTGGAAATATGAATTTCAAAGGACAAGTTACTGTCTAATATTACGCCCAGGTCTTTTACTGTTGAGCTAGGAGTAACAGTACATCCTTCTAAACGCAGGCTGAATTGTGAAAGCTGTTGTGTGCTGGTTTTTGGGGCGATGAGTAATATCTCTGTCTTGTCTGAGTTAAGTAAAAGAAAGTTATTGGTCATCTAATCTTTTATGTTCTGGACACACTGGGTTAATCTAGACAACTTAGGTATTTCGTCTGGTTTTGTTGGGATATATAATTGTGTATCATCAGCATAACAATGGAAACTAATCCCATGTCTTCTAATGATGTTACCCAAGGGAAGCATGTATATTGAGAACAGCAGAGGTCCTAAAACTGACCCTTGTGGGACCCCATATTTCACTGGCATTACACCAGACAGTTCTCCATTTAGATCTACAAAATGGTATCGATCAGACAGGTATGATCTAAACCATTTTAATGCCTGTCCCTGAATACCTATGTGATTTTGTAAGCAATGTATGAGCATATTATGATCCATAGTGTCGAATGCAGCACTAAGATCAAGCACTAAGACTTAGATCAAGACTAATATTGAGATGCAGCCTTGATCCAAAGCTAAAAACAAGTCGTTTGTAATCTTAACTAGTGCAGTTTCTGTACTATGATGGGGCCTGAAACCTGACATAAATTTTTCAAGGACGTTGTTTTGTGCAAGAATGTGCATATTTGAGCTGTTACTACTTTTTCTAATATTTTTTATATAAAGGGGAGGTTTGAAATTGGTCTATAATTTGTTATTTCGTTTGCGTCCAAATTAGATTTTTTAAAAAGCGGCTTAATAACTGCCAACTTGAAAGGTTAGGGACGTGACCTAGATATAATGAGGAATTAATAATGTTCCTCATTACCTAACTGTTATCTCGCCTCTTCTGCTATCTCCCGCTCTTTCTCTTTCCTGTTTCCCCCTCTCTCTCCTTCCCTCTCTCTCTGTCAAGCTACACATGTCGTTCCTGAGCTGCCAGTGATCCAGACTCCCTCTGCCCTCTGGACCTGTCTGACCCATCCTGGTGCCCCGCTTCTGGTTGGAGATCTCGTCACATGGATGCCCCGTTGTCTTTTTGGGATGCGTCTGGTGTTTGGGGATGGTTCTCTCTACTTAGAAGACGGTTCTGACCTCGACTAGTGATGGCAGCTGTTTTTCTGAGGACTTGACAGTATGATAGTTCAGGACTGGAACTTCCTGCAAGTCTACCTGAGTTTTTAATAACTAACTGGACTCTATATTAACATCAATTAACATCAACTGTTATAGCTGGACTGTTATGATGGCGCTGTTACCAAGGCAACGTGTTTTATATGTACTACACTTTAACAATATGGTATAACGCTCTCCAAATCTATACACAACTCACTATACATATATTGTTATCAATGTAAGTAAAACTAATTATCAGTGTAAATAAAAGTCTATTCTCAATTGCAGTGATTTATTTTCTCATGTTTTTAAAACTGTCAAATTTACCCCCTTATCCGGCTCCATCTCTGTGCTGATGTGTGTGTCTGTGTGTGTGTGTGTGTGTGTGTGTGTGAGAGAGAGAGAGAGAAAAGAGGACGTTGGTGGCTGTATGACGTCATCAGATACAGTAACTGCTTTATAAAACCTCCTGGCGTGTATCTCAGCTCAGCTCAGATCTCCAGGTGTGTCTGTGTGTGTGTGAGAACAGAAACTTTCATCATGATTAAAGTTGCAGCGGTGTGTATGGTGCTGTTTGTGGCCGTCATGCTTTTCTCGACACAGGTGTGTAACACACTCTCTCACACTGTCCTATAGTATGTAGACCAGGTTTATGTTCATGTAAAAGTGTGTTTTTTTCCTTCCGTGTTTCTTAAATGCGTGATGTAGAAATTCTGGAACTGATGCACACACACACACACACAAACGCGCGCTCTATTGCTTGTTTTTTTATTTTTATTATTAATTACTTCATAAAATATATATATTTACTCCTTTCTTTTATCTTTAAGCGGCATTTTCATCAACCATCCGAGCTTAGTTCTCTTTTCTCATTTTTATTTTATTATAATTCTTATTTTATTACTCTGCTTTTGGGACTTGCCTTAAAAAAATGGGCTTATTTTAATAGGAATTTTATAATAGCGTTAATTTACTTACTTAATTAACTAATTGCATTTTGGAGTGAGATTTATTTATTTATTTATTAATCCTAAATTATTCCTTCTAATCTTTGCGTACATAAGTCATTTCTCTCATGTTGAAGCAATTTATTGATTTCTAGTCTGAATCCGTATTTTATAATGTTTCATCTCGACAGTGGTTATGAAAAATGACTACACGTTTTCAGGAGAAAAAAGAAGTTTATAATTTATGGTACATAACCTGAGCTTTAGGACTAACAGTGTGCTTTGGAAATGAGCTTTTGGAGTAAAGCTTTACTGTACACTATGTACGTACACCTTTCTAGGGAAGACTACACATGGAAAATAATAAGGATATTTGATTACTGAAGGTTCTATCACAGTGATGAGAGATAAATTTTAAAGTTTAGTAACCAGACAGGTTGATGCTAAAACTGCTTATTTAACTTTTACCTCTTTGTAATAAAAAACAACAAAAAGGTGTCTTTGCTTAACCCAGTGGTTCTCAAAGTGTGGGGCGTGCCCCACTAGTGGGGAATAGAGATATGACAGGTGGGGCGCAATGAACGGGAGGGAATTAGTGGAAAATAATAGGAAAGTACCTATTCTAATTCATGCTTTTCTTTATTGATTTTTTTAATCTTTATTTTCTTTATCGGACACTCGAAACTAAATAATGACACACAAAGAAATGGATTATTAATACAAGTAAATTAAAATAACATCAGAGAAAAAGTGGAACCATAGTGCAACAATAACGGTTTAACGTCGGCATGTTAATTGCAGAGGAACAATATATAAGGAAACATTCGGTATTATATATGTCATTTCATTTATTTTAATGTGTATGCTGATGTTTCTGTGTTTTTGTTAAACATTAATATTTTATCAGGCAGTACTAGTCTGGCATTTCTAGTTTCCAGTGTGGTAACAAAGTTGCTTTTTAATCCTTCAGACGCTGAACAGAAGGGAAGGTCAATATCGTTCTACGCTTTTTGTTGGTGTGCGGCATTTTGCGATGATCCCTAAATCACTCGTTGCGCCGTAGAGAATAATGGTGTTTATGCTTTTAAACATGTATAATTTAAGGCGGATGTAGCTTAAAGACAATGTAGAGAGGAAATATATCTGGGTATCTTTTTTGCGGGTTTATTCACGCAGCTATTAAATTCGGAGATGCGAATATCAAACTAACTTTACCGCGGACACAAACACGTGTTATGCGCTAAAGTGCCCCCCTGCCACGGATTGCCCTCCTACATAATCTCTATCAATTATTATATTAGGACATACACTCGAAGGTTTATTATTATCAAATATATTATTACTATTATAATTAACCCTAGGCACGTGACACACTTCGAGACGATTAATACAAATACCCCAAAATGATTATTTTATGGCACATTTATTTTGCAGGGGTTTGTCAATGTACAAATAACAAATTATTTATCACAAATTACACTAAATATTGTTTGTGGTGAAAAATTACAGGAAATTATTTTTATTATAAAATAAGCAATATAAAAATATACATGTGGTATATGAAAAAAATATATAATTTATATATTTTGCCCCCTATACAACCTTTTTTTTATATTGCTTACTTTATAATTAAATTCATTTGTTATAATTTGTAATTTGTAAACCATAAACCTATGAATTTAGGTGGGCAATCCGTGGCCTAGGTCGGGGGCATTTTAGACCATAACACAGTAGCGTACTGTATGTAGTGAGCATAATAACATCAATGGATACATTTGTTACATGGACCACAAATAAGCAGGTGATTCAGCACCATCAGCCCAATCAACCAAAGATCCAGCCGAAAGGAAAACATGATGAAGCCTATGTTGCGCTTGAATTCATGGTGGGGATGGTGAGGGCAGAGGAGAGACCTCTGTGTGTTTTGTGTCTTAAACCGCTGGCAGCAGACAGCATGAGACAAAGTAGGAAGACACTTATCGACAACATCTTTTTTTGAAAGAAAGCTCTAGATAAGTGACTAAGTAAGCCTGTTATAACAATTGCACGTGTATTTTAGTTTTGAACTTGGTGTTATTTGATCTTATCGGTTTAGAAATTGATATTTCAATAAATAGTACACTTGGCCGTTTTCGTTATCATTTTGTTGACAAGTGGGGCTTGAAAATTCGCCCACCCTCTCAAGTGGGGAATGACAGAAAATGTTTGAGAACCACTGGCTTAACCTGACTTAACATTATCAATCGTTTCCCCCATCACCCCAACAGGTTGATGCTCAACAGACACCAACCAAAAGTCCGACAAGTACAGCAACAAGTCCAAAAAGTGCTACTACAAACACCACGACTTCAGGTGCAGGATTCATGGTGCTGCCCAGCATCCTCAGCCTCATCCTCCCCACCGGCCTGCTCGCAAGTTTGATCCATGAGTTCTACTGCTGAACCACTTTAGCGAGAAACGTGTAAAGTGAAGATGACCAGAACTACACCCAAAGAGCAATGCTTTCTAAATTCTAGTTCAGGTGGAAATGATTTGCTATGACCTACCTGAGATCATCTGTTAACCAATTACATAATGCTATCCTATAAGGATCTACACAATGAAGCTCTCCTGGAATTTTTTTATCTTCCAAATTCTTAGTTCCTCTGATGGCCAGGAAATCAAACTGCACTGGTTGAGGCAAATAAAAAATTAACCAGATCACGCTGCATTTCCTCGCCTTATTCTTACACACCTTTAGGCCTTTATCAAATGGCATTTAGTCATTGAATGCCATTTTAAACAAATCATTTATTTTAAGTAGCTCTTTTTGAATAGATCTTTAATATTGATATAATTGTAAATGTCCACAATAAAAAGTTGGCAATTCATTGATCTTGTCTTTTGTGCATTCAGTTATGTGTTTTTCCAGTTCCTCTTTTAGGAAGTGACAATCACTGCCACAATATTCTGTCACTCAACTTCAATATCGGCAGGACATTTTCTCCAATAGACTGGCTTGCTTTTTTTTTTTTTTTTTTTAGTAGTAAAGACTTCTGAATGTGGTTTAACTTGAGGTGTCATGTAACTCTACAAAAAGTTGTAAAGAAAAATATTCTATCTAGCCTACCATTTATAGTGTAAGTTAAAAAAAACATAGACATCATGTACGATAATGCAACCACGGTGGGGGGGAGCAATCCAGTGTCTTCTTGTGCCAGTCCCAAGTCTGAATAAATGCAGAGGGTTGTGTCAGGAAGGGCATCCGACGTAAAACTTTTGCCAAATTAATGATGCGAATCACGAATCTAATTCCCATACGGGATCGGTCGTGGCCCGGGTTAACAACGACCGCCACTGGTGTTGGTGGAGTAGGAGTTATCCTAAAAGAGGAGTTTGTGAGGAATGTTCTAGAGGTGAAGAGAGTATCAGATAGGGTGATGAGTCTAAAGCTGGAAATTGAAGGGATAATGTTCAATGTTGTTAGTGGTTATGCCCCACAGGTAGGATGTGAGTTAAAAGAGAAGGAGAAATTCTGGAGTGAGTTAGATGAAGTGATGCAGAGCATCCCCAGAGATGAAAGAGTGGTGATTGGTGCAGACTTCAATGGACATGTTGGGGAAGGGAACAGAGGTGATGAAAATGTGATGGGCAGGTTTGGTCTTCAGGACAGGAATGTAGAAGGACAGATGGTGGTGGACTTTGCAAAGAGGATGGAAATGGCAGTAGTAAATACTTACTTCCAGAAGAGGCAGGAACATAGGGTGACATATAAGAGTGGAGGCAGAAGCACTCAGGTCGACTACATCTTGTGTCGACTTTGTAATCTGAAAGAGATCAGTGACTGCAAAGTGTTGGTAGGGGAGAGTGTAGCCAGACAACACAGAATGGTGGTGTGTAAAATAACCCTGGTGGTGAGGAAGGCGAAGAGGACAAAGGCAGAGCAGAGGACAAAGTGGTGGAAGCTGAGAAAGGAAGAATGTTGTGAAGTCTTTAGGGAGGAGTTGAGACAGGCTATGGGTGGTCAGGAGGGGCTTTCAGTTGACTGGACAACTACAGCCAATGTGATCAGGGAGACAGGTAGGAGGGTACTTGGTGTATCATCAGGTAAGGGGAAAGTGGACAAGGAGACTTGGTGGTGGAATGAGGAAGTCCAGGAGTGTATACAGGGAAAGAGGCTAGCTAAGAAGAAGTGGGACACTGAGAGGACTGAAGAGAGTAGACAGGAGTATAGGGAGATGCAGAGTAAGGTGAAGGTAGAGGTGGCAAAGGCCAAACAAAGAGCATATGAGGACTTGTATGCTAGGCTAGACAGTAAGGAGGGAGAGGTGGATCTGTACAGGTTGGCAAGGCAGAGAGATAGAGATGGGAAGAATGTACAGCAGGTTAGAGTGATTAAAGATAGAGATGGAAATGTACTGACAGATGCCAGGAGGGTGATGGGAAGATGGAAGGAGTACTTTAAGGAGTTGATGAATGAGGAAAACGAAAGAGAACAAAGAGTAGAAGAGGTGACTGTTGTGGAACAGGAAGTAGCAAATATTAGTAGAAGTGAGGTGAGAAGGGCGTTGAAGAGGATGAAGAGTGGAAAGGCTGTTGGTCCTGATGACATACCTGTGGAGGTATGGAATTGCTTAGGAGAGGTGGCAGTAGAGTTTCTGACAAGTTTGTTTAACAAGATCTTGGAGAGTGAGAGAATTCCAGAGGAATGGAGGAGTAGTGTATTGGTGCCAATTTTTAAGAACAAGGGAGATGTGCAAAGCTGTGGCAATTATAGAGGTATAAAGCTAATGAGCCAGACAATGAAGCTGTGGGAAAGAGTAGTGGAGGCTAGGTTAAGGGCAGAGGTGAGCATTTGTGAGCAGCAATATGGTTTTATGCCTAGAAAGAGTACATCGGATGCAGTATTTGCTTTGAGGATGCTGGCGGAGAAGTACAGAGAAGGTAACAGGGAGTTGCATTGTGTCTTTTTAGATTTAGAGAAAGCATATGACAGGGTGCCAAGAGAGGAGCTGTGGTATTGTATGAGAAGGTCTGGAGTGGCAGAGAAGTATGTTAGAGTAGTGCAGGACATGTATGAGAGCTGTAGGACAGTGGTAAGATGTGCTGTAGGTGTGACAGAAGAGTTCAAGGTGGAGGTGGGTCTGCATCAAGGATCGGCTCTAAGCCCCTTTTTGTTTGCTCTGGTGATAGACAGGATGACAGATTGAGTAAGACAGGAGTCCCCATGGACTATGATGTTTGCAGATGACATTGTGCTCTGTAGCGAGAGCAGGGAACAGGTGGAGGAAAATTTGGAGAGGTGGAGGTATGCTCTGGAAAGCAGAGGAATGAAGGTTAGCCGCAGCAAGACAGAATACATGTGTGTAAATGAGAGGGACCCAGGAGGATCGGTGAGGCTACAGGGAGCAGAGGTAAAGAAGTTGCAGGATTTTAAGTACTTAGGGTCAACGGTCCAGAGCAACGGAGAGTGTTCAAAGGAGGTGAAGAGGCGGGTACAGGCAGGTTGGAATGGGTGGAGAAAAGTGTCAGGTGTGTTGTGCGATAAAAGAGTATCAGCGAGAATGAAAGGAAAGGTGTACAGGACAGTGGTGAGACCAGCAATGCTCTACAGCTTAGAGACAGTGGCACTGAAGAAAAGACAGGAGGCAGAGTTGGAGGTAGCAGAGCTGAAGATGTTGAGGTTGTCCTTGGGAGTGACAAGGATGGATAGGATCAAGAATGAGTTTATCAGAGGGACAACCCATGTTAGATGTTTTGGAGATAAGGTCAGAAAGGCCAGATTGAGGTGGTTTGGACATGTTCAGAGGAGAGATTGTGAATATATTGGTAGAAGGATGCTGAGGTTGGAACTGCCAGGCAGGAGGTCTAGAGGAAGACCAAAAAGGAGATTTATGGATGCAGTGAGAGAGGACTTGAAGTTAGTTGGTGTAAGAGAAGAGGATGCAGAGGATAGGGTTAGATGGAGGCAAATGATTCGCTGTGGCGACCCCTGAAAGGGAACAGCCGAAAGACAAAGAAAGAGACATCATGTACGATGTACATTCGCTAAAATAACATTAAGGCCTACTTAATTGAAATGCACCAATTGTTTGTCATGGACAAAAACCTTACCTTTGTTACAAAAATAGCTCATGAGGTAAGATCTGTGGTCTTTGGATGCATAATGTGACTGAGTGTAAGTGCTGCTACCAAGCCCTGATAGGATGACTACAAACTCTCTGGTAAGCTATAAACATAGTCTCTGTATTAACCTAAAAAGAAATATCCTTAATATAGCAAGTCCAATTTCTGACATGGTTATGCAAGTTTTCTTAAGCAATATGTAGTTCTCTTTTAGATGTAGGTCTCTTGTTGCAAGCTTTTTATTACATAATCTGATTCATATCAGGTATATACTGCACCGTGCAAAAGTCTTGTCCTATCTGTCCCGATATTTGTTAGTTCCAAAGAGCCAGACTTTATTTTATTTTAATGTATTCCTGAGGAAAGTTCTCTAGGATTGCTGAAGAACTTTTCAGCAAGCTATTTCTAGTCCCGGTACATGACCAGTTTCAGAGGAAAGGTTTTTATTTGTTAAGCCACTCAGTGACGTATGGATAATTCAAGCATAAATTATATCTAACAGAAGGCATGGACCAGTAAGAAACAGGTACAGATGATGACGGATGATTAGGCAGGTGATTACTATGCTGGTTATTCTGAATGCTGAGCGGTTGGATCAGGCAAGAGGGGAAATGAGGTTGCTGCAGAGGCTGTTACATACACAACCAATTTGTGTATGTACAAACGCAGCCATTTTTTAAAAACATTTAGTCGACAGATAATTTAATATGATATGAAGACGTGGGGAGGGAGGGGTCAAGACTTTTGCACAGTACTGTGTATATAATAGAATTTGGCCAAGATTGTATTAGTATAATCTCTTACAGTGTACAAAGTAAAGATTTAAAATTTTTAAAAGTCAAAACAGGACCTAAGAAATTTTTTTTAAACCTTTTGGACTTTAATTTGTCATCGAATGCCATTTTTAACAATCAATTAATGTTAAGAAACCTTCTTTTGTATAGATCTTCAATATTGTCATAAAAGTGTCCACAATAAAGAGTTGGTACTTCATTAGTTTTGTCTTTTGTCCATTCTGTTATGTGTTCCTCTCTTTAAAACCGTTACGATCAGTGGTTTCTGCCACAGTATCCTGTCACTGAACTTCAGCAAGACATTCTGTCCAATATGAAGTGCATATAGAAAAGAATCTCCCAGCAGTGGTCATTTTGATTAGCTCATAACATTATTTTTCTAACTTAAAAGTCAAGGGCTGCTTTTACGCAATACAAACTAAATTCAAGTAAAACAGTTTCATTTAAACTTCAACTTAAACCAAACAAAAAAAAGCTATGCTTTTACTGAGCAGCATGTATCTCTGTCACCCGACATAACTTGGCAAATAGCTCACTCCTACCACATGGGATGACAATGTGTAAGTAGTTCAGCGTGCACCACCTGTATGATTATACAGAAATCATTTTAGAAGATGGGTCATCCTTTTTCAAATTGTTTCTTTTTTTTTTTTTTTTCTAAAAATAAATAAGTAAGTAAATAAATACAGCTGGTGTAGGATAGACCAGGCCCTGTGTCAGTCTTCATTTCAGGCTGCAAAGCAACAAAATGTGATAATTTTAAAGAGGGGGGCGGGGTGATTCTTTTCTATACACACTGTATAGCTCTTCAGATATTTCCTGCTGGTTTCAGTCATTAACTTAACAACGAAGCAAACACAAGGTGGCGCTGTTACCAAGGCAATGTGCTTCAGATGCGCTTCACCTTAACATTATGAATGGACGAAATCCAAATCTATACACAACCGACTATACAGATACTAAATTATCAGTGTTAATAGAAGTGTTTTCTCAATTGCAGTGATATATTTTCTCATTTATTTTCTCATAGCTTTAACGCTGTCAAGTTTATCCCCTGATCCGTGTCTGTGTGAGTGCGCGCGTGTGCGTGTGCGCGTGTGTGTGAGAAAGAGCGAGCTCGAGACGGGACGGGAAAGGGGTAGGTGTCTGTATAACGTCATCAGGGAACTGCTTTATATAAAGTCTTCTGGAGCGTATGTTTCGTTTTAGATCGGATAAATCTTCCGTATATATTCTTCTCAGTAATCTTAGCTCAGCTCGGCTCGACGAGGATCTTCAGGTGTGTGTGTGTGTGTGTGTGAGAACAGAGAAAGCTTCACCATGATTAAAGTCGCAGCCATGTGTCTGATGCTGTTCGGGGCAGTCATGCTTCTCTCCACACAGGTGTGTAACACACTCTCACACACACTCTGTCCTATTCAGACTAAGTGTATGTTAATGAAAATGTATGTTAAATCTCTCGATGTATAAATTCTAGAGCTGATGCACACACACACACACACACACACACACGCTCCATTACGCGCTCGCTCGTTTTTTTTATTGTGTTTATTTATTTTTTTTAAATGTATTTATTCCTTCTTTCTTACTTTTAAGAGGCACTTTCATCAACCGTCTGAACTCAGACCTCATTTCTTATTTCATCTCATCATGCGCGTGCTTATTTTAATTTTAATTAGGTTAGTACCATTATAATAGCTTTAATTTACTAATTGGGAATTAGAATGAAGAGAGTAATGATTAAACCCTACTGTTACCTGCAAATCGAACATCTTTTTATCCTTGGAGAAATGTATCGTCAACAAAATAAAAGTCACTGAATATGCAGCAAATATAAACACATTTGTTTAGATTTAAATATTAATTTGAAGTTTAGTGCTTTTGTGGGTTATTTGTTTGTTTTAAATAAATATCCTTTGATTATACCTACTAATGTGGCGTAGTGGTTAGCACTGTTGCCTTCCTCCTCTACGTTCTGTGTATATGGAGTTTGCATGTTCTCCCCATGTTTGGTGGGTTTCCTCCAGGTGCTCCGGTTTCCTCCTATATTTTAAAGACATGCAGATTGGGTTACCCTGCCTTACATGGGTTACCCTGCCTTGTCCCCAAAGTCTCCTGGGATAGGCTACAGGCGTCCCGCGACCCTGTATAGCATAAACATTATAGAAGATGAATTAATTAATTAATATTCCTACTAATGTTTGTGTACATAAGTAATTTTTCTTATGTTTAAACTAATTTATTGATTTCTAGGTTTATCTACTGAGTCTGACTCAGGAGAATTTTTTGCAAATTTTTTGAAATCAGGAGCTTTAGGACCAAAAGTGGGCTTTTGCTATGAGCTTCTGGAGTATAGCTTTACCATCTTCTACACACACCTTTCCAGAAAAGACTAACCATGCCAAAAAGTGTATTTGATTGAAATGATAAATGGTGAAGTTCAGTACCCAAACAGGTTATGGTTGATAAAACTGATAATTCAGTAACTTTAACCTCTTTGTAATAAAAAAAAAATGGTTGCTTTGCTAAATCCGACTTAACATTATTGACCTGGCTCTTTACCTCCACCCCCACAGGTTGATGCTCAACAGAATGCCACAACCCCAACACCTGATACTACGACTACTAATACTACTACGGCTGCTGCTGCCACTAATAATACTGCTGTTATTAATACTAATTCTACTGCTAATACTACTAATAATACTAACACTGCTACTACTTCTAATGCTACTTCTACTACTACTACTACTATCACTAATGTTACTGCTTCTATTACCAAAGAGACTGCTACTATTATTACTACTGCTGCTGCTGCTGCTACTTCTACTACACACAGTGCAGCTTCCTCCTCAGGTGCAGGATGTATGGTGCTGCCCAGCATCCTCAGCATCATCCTCCCCACCGGCCTGCTCGTGAGTTTGTTTCACAATCTCCACTGCTGACCCTGTCATGTTGGCAAGAATTGTGTAAAGATGAACGGAGCCACATAGAAAGAGCTTTCTAAATTCTTCTTCAGATCGAGATGAATTGCTATGACCTACCTAAGATCTTCTTTTAATGGATAAATGCTTTAACGCTTGGAGATGCTTGAGTCTAAGGATCTACACAATGAAACTATTTTGGAAATATTTTATCCCTAAAATTATCAGCTCCTCTGGTGCCCAGGACATCAAACTGCACTGGTTGAGGCGAATCAAGGACTGAACTGTTCATGCTGCATTCCTGCAAATTGCATCAAATGCTATTTTAAACAATAATGTTAAGTATATATTGTTTTTGTATTGATCTTTAATTTTTCATATAATTCACAAGTGTCCACATTGGTTTTGCCTTTTGTGCATTCTGTTGTGCATTTTTTTTTCAGTTCCTCTTTTCAGTGGTTTGTGACACAGTGTCCTGTCATTTAACTTCATCAAGACATTCACATTCACCCATACTCACTCATCGTCTATACCGCCTTATCCTATGTACAGAGTCACACTGGGCCTGGAGCTTTTTTCCAGGGGGCTTAGGGCATGATGCCGGGCACAACCTGGACTTGGGGCAGTCCATCCCAAGGTGCACACACACACACACACACACACACACACACACACACACACACACTGCAAGCAATTTGAGAACACCAATTAACCTAACCTGCATGTCTTTGGACTGTGGGAGGAAACCGGAGCACCCAGAGGAATCCCACCAAGAACAAGGAGAACAGAAACACATGAACACAGTCCCGAGGCGGGAGCAATAAATACTCTCCAATATATACAGTATATACAGTATATCCATCCAGATATTTACTGCTCATTTCTGCCATTACCTTAACAACGTAGCACACACAAGGTGGCGCTGTTACCAAGGCAACGTGTTTTAGATGTGCTACACTTTAACAATATGGTGTAACGCTCTCCAAATCTATACACAACTCACTATACATATATTATTATCAGTGTAAGTAAAATTAATTATCAGTGTAAATAAAAGTCTATTCTCAATTGCAGTGATTTATTTTCTCATGTTTTTAAAACTGTCAAATTTATATAACTTATCCGGCTCCATCTCTGTGCTGATGTGTGTGTGTGTGTGTGTGTGTGTGAGAGAGAGAGAGAGAGAGAGAGAGAGAGGACGTTGGTGGCTGTATGACGTCATCAGATAACTGCTTTATAAAACCTCCTGGCGCGTATCTCAGCTCAGCTCAGCTCAGATCTTCAGGTGTGTCTGTGTGTGTGTGAGAACAGAAACTTTCATCATGATTAAAGTTGCAGCGGTGTGTATGGTGCTGTTTGTGGCCGTCATGCTTCTCTCGACACAGGTGTGTAACACACTCTCTCACACTGTCCTACAGTATGTAGACCAGGTTTATGTTCATGTAAAAGTGTGTTTTTTTCCCTTTCGTGTTTCTTAAATGCGTGATGTAGAAATTCTGGAACTGATACACACACACACACACACACACACACAAACGCGCGCGCGAGCTAGTTTTTTTTTATTATTATTAATTACTGCATAAATTATATTTATTTATTTATTTATTCTATTATTTTCATCAACCATCCGAGCTCAGACCTCTTTTCTTATTTTTATTTGATTCTTATTTTATCACTCTGCTTTTAGGGCTTGCCTAAAAAAATTGCGCTTATTTTAATTAGAATAATACCATTTAATAATAGCGTTAATTACTTACTTAATTAACTAATAGCATTTAGGAGTGAGTAATTTATTAATTTATTTATTTATTAATCCTAAATTATTTATTCTAATCTTTGCGTACATAAGTCATTTCTTTCATGTTGAAGCAAATTTATTGATTTCTAGGTTGATTTCTAGTCTGAATCTGTATTTTATGATGGTTCATCTCGACACTGGTTATGAAAAATGACTATAAAACTGCTCATTTAGTAACTTTTACCTCTTTGTAAAATGTGTCTTTGCTTAACCTGACTTAATATTATTGACCTGTGTACACCCCCCTCCCCCACACAGGTTTATGCTCAAAATGACAAAAATCTTACAATCACGGCTGCTACTACTACTTCTACTACTAAAAGTGCAGGATTCATGGTGCTGCCCTGCATCCTCAGCCTCATCCTCCCCACCTGCCTGCTTATGAGTCTGTTCCACGAGTTCCACTGCTGAACCACTTGCACAGACCGTGCAAAGATGACTGGAACCACACCCAAAGAGCAACGCTTTTTAAATTCTAGTTCAGGTGGAAATGATTTGTTATGACCTACCTGAGATCTTCTTTCAACGAATTACATAATGCTATCCTTTAAGGATCTACACAATGAAGCTCTCCTGGATTTTTTTATCTCCCAAATTCTCAGTTCCTCTGATGGCCAGGAAATCAAACTGCACTGGTTGAGACAAATCAAAAATTAACCAGATCACGCTGCATTTCCTCGCCTTATTCTTACACACCTTTATGCCCTTATCAAATGACATTTAGTCATTGAATGCCATTTTAAACAAATAATTTATTTTAAGTAGCTCTTTTTGTATAGATCTTTAATATTGATATAATTGTAAATGTCCACAATAAAAAGTTGGTACTTCATTGATTTTGTCTTTTGTGCATTCAGTTATGTGTTTTTTTTTTAGTTCCTCATTTCACAAGCAATTACTGGTTTTTGCCACAATATCCTGTCACTCAACTTCAACATCGGCAAAACATTCTCTCAAATAGATTGACTTGCTTTAGTGTTTAATAGAGTGGACTTCTGAATGTGGTTTAACTTGAGATGCCATGTTTTACTTAACTAATAAAAAAAATAAAATAAAGACAAAAAAATTGACATTATCTATGATATACGATCGGGTTGTATTAATATAATCTCTTACAGAATACACGGTAAAAATGTAAAAAATAATAATAATAATTTAAAGTCAAAAGAAAAAAAACATTTTAGCTGATCCAGTTGTTCCTGATGACTGTGGTCTCTTCCAGGATGACTCGGGGCACAAGGGTTCAATTAGTTTACCACATAATATTCGCCAAGGAGTGCTGAGGCAGTGGCTTGTGCTGCCCCAAAAAACTTCCACCGGTTTGTATATAAAGCTTCATACACAATTGATTCTAATCAAAGCTAATCTAATAAAAAGGTGGCATTTATAGTCATTCATTCATTAGATTTTTTTTTATCCAAAGCTAATTATAAGTGGAACAGTTAAAGTCTCAGTAAAAAGACAGCATGTAGGTTAAAGCCTTAACTGATTAGAACCTTTACTAACACTCTTCTTGTTTGTCTTTTATTTATTCTTAATGTTAAAAAAAAATGAGACCCACATAAATAACAATAACTATATTAAAAAAATTTAATGTTGAATAATTTCCTTTTTAATGAAATGGTATAAATGACATTGTTATTAAACCTTAAACTAACCTTGGTGCTGCTGACTCATAAAGTCTGAGATTAAGACACAGATAACAGAATTAAAACCACAGCCAAGTTTAATAGTGTTAAAACCCCTAAGCTGACTAGCACACTACAGCTAGCTTCTTAAAAAGGGCAAATGCTGTTTAAGCGTGGGATGATGTCACACATGGTAAACTTAATTACTTTACAGAACAGATATTTTACCTTGACTAATGTGTTTTTTTTTTTTACATTACCACACTAGTACTACTAGTGCTTTCACAGTGCTACACACATCTCTCTCATCTGTTGACGTCATGGTCTGCACAGTTCTCTCACTATTAGAAATTTTATCATTACACACAGATTCGGTTTTATTGTCATTTTTTTTGTCATATTGTCAATTTTTTTGCACAATTACTCCTATTTGCACTGTTGTCACTTTGCCATACATTAAAGTGTACATTCAATTCAATTCAATTTTATTTGTATAGCGCTTTTAACAATTGTCATTATCACAAAGCAACATTACACAATCAAAGAAATTATGGAAGTTTGTATGAATTGTGAATGTATATGAATCAAAATGATAAGATTGTTCTTGATGAGCAAGCCAAAGGCGATGGCCACAGTGGCAAAAAAAAAAAAACTTCCTGAGATCGTAGTAGGAAGATACCTATAGAGGAACTCTCATTTGGGTGATAACGGATAGCAGAGATTGATCAGCAGTCATACTGTGTTAGGCGGCTGGCAGTTCAATATAACAGTTGATGTTTAAGTTAAAGTCACAAGTCCTTAAAGAGCAGCTGTCAGCCGAGGCCAGGACCATCATCGTGATGAAGTGGAACCGTCCCCAGTCACCACGTGCAACAGGCAGACCACACAGGGCATTCATGCAACGAGATCTCCAACCAGAAGTGGGACACCAGGACGAGTCAGACAGGTCCAGAGGACAGAGGGGTTCTGGATCACTGGCAGCTCAGGAGCGACATGAAAAAGAGAAAGGGGGGGGGGAGCAGAAGAGAAAACAGTTAGGTATGGTCACTGTCACATAATGTTTAAGGTGAATGTATATTTAGTGCAGAGTGCAAGCAGGGACTCCAGCAGAACTAACTATGACAGCATAACTAAAAGGGAGAACCAGAAGGAAACACACGAGGGCTCCCTGAGAATCACTTCACCATCAAAAAAACCTGAGTGATTACTGAGTGGGGAAGACAGCATCTAAATAAACCAGTTCACCATAATACTCTATATCCATGAGTCCCCCAGATCTCTTACCCAAGGCAGATCAATTTACAAAAATGCAAAAAATACACTCTATAATACAATGCTTGTGTAGTATCGTGAGGTGGAGTAATAAATAATTTTAGACATTCAGAACCCAGTTTCAAACTTTACTTAACTTCCAGAATGGTACGCACATTATCTGTCATCCGCTTTTGTTCTTCTTCGTCACACACACTGGTAAACTCTTACAAAATAAGAAATAACCAACCCCCTTTAGGGATCAACCAATGTTCTACAAATTTCCATTCACTATGCTACATCTTCCCTCCCCTTTAAACTTGGAAATAGTTTTGAGGAATATTAGTAGTATAACAAAAATATCTTTCTCAACCTCTATAAGCAAGCTTAAATGTAGAGACTCAATAACAGAAATGGCATTCCTCTTAAATATCAAATACTGTAAACAAAATCACCACGCTTTTCTTTCAAATGTAACGTGCATGGTCTATCTAACATAGTCTCTCAAATGAACAGGGGAATGACTCTCCCGAGTTGACCTTCTTAACCAAGATTTTTCTGGTGTCTTGGTTGAAGGTGTGCTCCCTGGAACAGTTTCTGAACCTGAACACTCCTGCACAGTCACGTCCATGTTCTCTGGCACCATGACATCCTTACTCTCCGGTACAGTAGCATTGTCCAACTCCAGTGACTTTACTTCAGGCATCTTCATGGAAACATCTGGTTGTCTGTTGTTTTCATCAACATGCCTTTTCATAGTCTGTCCATTTCCAAGAATGACAGAATAAGACAAAGGACCGGACACATTTTGAACAACAGCTGGAATCCACTTTGGACCAAAGGAGTAGTAATCTCCTTGAACAAAACTTCTGACTAACAAGGAATTGTCATGACTTTCCTTCTGTTTCCGCTGTTTCTTTAGAACTTTTGTTTTAACATCAGGAAGTAACAAATCAATCTGAGTTTCCTTGACATCATCATTTCTGCAGGACTTATTCCAGTAGTAGCATGGAGTGTTGTGCGATAACTGAATAAGAACCTTGACAGTCTTGTCTGGATACTGTCACCTTTCATTTTTTTCATCCCTTCTTTAAAGGTTTGAACAGCACGTTCTGCCAGTCCATTCGAAGAGGGGTGGAAAGGAGCAGTCCACATGGTTGAATTCCATTTAGTGACATGAACGCCTCAAACTCTGAACTAGTGAAACATGTCCTTTTATCAAATACCAGCATCTTTGGTAATCCAAATAAAATGAAACTCTGGCGCAACTTTTCTATGGTGACATGAGTCCTGGCTGACTTCGTAGGATAAATGTCTAACCACTTAGAGTGTGCATCGACCAGAACAACAAACATTTCACCTAAGAAAGGGCCAGCATAGTCCACATGCATTCTAGACCATGGTGTCTCAGGCCATTCCCAAGGATGTAGTGGAGCTGTAGGGGGAGCTTTACTATGTTTTTGACATTCCCCACAATTTTGCACTTCTCTCTCCATTTACATTTACATTTAGGCATTTGGCAGACGCTCTTATCCAGAGCGACTTACATTTTTATCTTATTACACATCTGAGCAGTTGAGGGTTAAGGGCCTTGCTCAGGGGGCCCAACAGTGGCAACTTGGTGGTTGTGGGGTTTTGAACCTGGGATCTTCCGAACCGTAGTCCAATGTCTTAACCACTGAGCTACCCCTGACCCCTCCACATCTTGATCCATACCAGGCCACCACACATATGACCTAGCTAATCCCATTATTCTGGAAATGGTAGCATGTGCCTGATGTAGCAAGTTTAACACATACTTCCTCCCCTTTGTAGGAATCACAACACGTGAACCCCACAAAACACATCCAAGTTTTACACTCAGTTCCATCATCCGCTGGTGGTGAGGACTCAGTGGAGGTTCTGTTTTCTAAAGCCATCCTTTTAACACATTTTCCTTGCACTTGTGACAACACAACATCACGTGCTGTCCAACGCTAGATATGTTTTGTGTCCACTGGCAAGTCATCCAACACGTCCATCATCAAGACGAACTCTTTGTCTTGTTCTTTTACTTCCTCAGATACAGGTAATCTACTTAAACCATCTGTATTTGCATGCTGCGTACCATGTTTATATACGATGTTATACTCATATGCACTCAAACGCACAGCCCATCTCTGTTCTCTGGAACCCATTTATAGGGAATAGGCTTTTTCTGGTTAAGCAAGCTTTTGAGTGGCTTATGATCTGTCTGAATAGTAAATGAATGTCCATATAGATAGATATTTATGGAACCTCTCCTTTCCAAATATGACAGTTAGTCCTTCCTTATCCAGCTGTGAGTATCTCTTCTCTGCAGGTGAAATGGTCCTTGAAACAAACCAAAGTCATCTCTCATTGTTGTCCTCTATTTTGTGCGATAACACCGCTCCTACCCCATAGTGTGAGGCATCGCAGGAAAAAAACAGTTCCTTATCAGCACTATAATGAACCAACACCTTAGCTGATTGCAGAAGAGTCTTTGATTTTTGAAACGCTTCCTCCTGCATTTTCCCCATTTCCACTGAACATTTTGTCGCAACAACTCATGCAGGGGGGCCAACAATGTCGCAAGATTTGGCAGGAACTTCTTGTAGCAATTTTGCATCCCTAAATATGATTTGAGCTCTGTTACATTTGTAGGAGATGGAGCTTCATTAATAGCTTTTACTTTTTTTTTTTCACGGGAAGCAAACCTTCAGCATCCCCTCTATGTCCCAAATACTCTACTTCCTTTTGCATGAAGTTGCACTTTGACCTCTTCAATCTCAACCCCGCTTCCTCTAGGTTCTTTAGCACTTCATTAAGGTTTGCCAAATGAGATTGCCCATCTGCTCCACTCACAAGTATGTCATCCAATTATACGGCTACCATGGGTATGTCTTGCAATAAACTCTCAATAGTCCTTTGAAATATGGCAGGTGCTGAAGCCACACCAAATGGTAAGCGATTGTGAGTGAAGAGTCCTCTATGGGTGTGGATTGTTAAGTATTTTTTCGAGTTGTCATCCATGAGTAACTGCTGATAAGCATGGCTCATGTCCAACTTTGAAAACATCTTTCCTCCTGACAACGCGGCAAACAGGTCCTCCACATGAGGTATTGGATACTGCTCTAAGGAAGACACTTAGTTAACTGTCAGCTTGTAATCTCCACATAGCCTGACTGATCCTTCCGGTTTAAGAATAAGAACTATTGGAGCGGCCCATTCAGAGTATTTGACGGATGTGATTATGTCCTCCCTCAACAGCCTATCAATTTCTTCATCTACCTTTGCCCTCATAGCATAAGGGACTGACCTTGGACAAAAGAATCGAGGAGTCACATTTTCTTTAACATGTATAATGATTGTTGCTCCCTTGAGTGTTCCTAACTCTTCCTTAAAAACGGTCTCATGTCTGCAAAATACACTTTCTAGTGTCTACTTTGTTGTGACAGCAAGACCTTTAAGCTGCATTACTCCTAGCTTATGTCTGCTCTTGATGTCTGCCCAGTCTAAATTTAAGACTTCCATCCAACCTCTACCTAGCAAAGTGGGACCATTGCTTTTTACAACCTTTAGCATCCTTTTCTGCCCCTGTTATTTCACTTTTACCTGAGTTGCACCAACCACTGTAACTGGCGGCCCTGTATATGTCCCAAGTTTCCTAACTAGTTCCAATGTAGACCTTTCTGTTTTATCCCACACTGCCTTGTAAGTCTTTAGGTTCATAATGGAAAGACTGCACCCTGTATCTATTTCAAAATTTACTTTCTTTCCTTCTACTTTCATTCCCACAGTATATCTTGCCTTTATTGTGACAGGCTCTAGCTATGTGGCCTATTTTCCCACATACATGACATTTCTCATGCTTGAATTTACAGTCAGCTGCAACATGCTTTGATCCTTTGCATCGATGAGAAGATGGAGTTATTTCTCCTTCTCCCCTGTTTGCAGCAAATGTTTTATGCACATTGAAACACTTTGCACTGGTGCTAGGGTTCTGCAGGTCTTGGGCATTTTTGCTAGCCGCTTCCACTGAAACTGCGATGGAAAGTCCGATGGAAACCCAGTTTCAAACTTTTCTTAACTTCCAGAGTGGTATGCACATTATCTATCATCATAGTATACGCTTTTGTTCTTCTTCGTCACACACACTGGTAAACTCTTACAAAATAAGAAATAACCACCTCCCTCTAGGGTTCAACCAATGTACTACAAATATCCATCCACTATACTACACTATACTTGGTTAAATAAATAGGTTTTCAGCCTAGACTTAAACACTGAGACTGTGTCTAAGTCCCAAACATTAATTGGCTATTCTATAACTTTGTGACTTCGTAAAAAAAAGCTCTGTAATTTTCATAATACGCAGTACTGACAAGCAGCCTGCATCCTTTGATCGAAGTAGGTGTGGCGGATCATAAGACACTAGCAGTTCACTTAGATACTGCGGCGCGAGACCATTTAATGCTTTATACGTCAAAAGTAGTACAGAGGAACCTTGGATTGAGAGTAACCCGGTTTGCGAGTGTTCCGCAAGACGAGCAAAAATTAGTAATACATTTTGACTTGATAAACGAGTGAGTCTGCTATATATACAAGTACCAAATATCATTGAGTATCATGTGGCACGCATGTGCCTCTTGTTTTGACGCTGAGAGTAACGTGATCACAACTGATCCATTGATTTTTCTTCTTCAGAGCATGTTTTATTTTGTGTATGTATGTGTGTGTGGGGGGGAGGGGGGGATGTGTGTGTGTGCGCTTGTGTGGAGGTGCGTGGGGGGGGGCAGGAGCCTATCCTAGGAGACTTAGGGCACGAGGCAGGGTACACCCTTAACAGGGTACGGATCCATCACAATTTGTGAACAATAATTAGCCATAATCTGCAGGTGGGAGGAAACTAAAGTACCTGGGAAAAAAACCCCACCTAGCATGGGGAGAACATGCAAAGTTTATGCACACAGAGACTGGAATCAAGCCTGGCCAGGAATCAAGCCCGGACCCTGAAGGTGCAAGGCGACAGTGCTAACCGCTAGACCGCTTGCCCTTATTTAACTAATTAAATTTTTTTATTTTTTTTTTACATTTGACAAAAACGTTGGCATGGTGGAGTAATGGTTAGCACTACTCCAGGGTCAGGGATTTAAGTCCTGCCTCGTGGTGTGTGTGGTTTCCTCCCACGGTTCAATGACATGCAGAGTCGGCTAATTGGCATTTCCAAATTGGCCATACTATGTGAATGTGTGTGTGTGTGTGTGTGTGTGTGTGTGCGCGCGCGCATGTGCACTCTGCAATGTATCACCCGCAACCCTGTACAGGATAAACGCTATAGAGAATGAGTGAATGAATAAAACAGATTTGTAAAACTGTGTCCGACTAAACCATAAGAATAAACCACATGTGCAAATGGCACATCCTGGCTTTCTATTGAACTAGCATTCCTATTTGTACACTAGACAATCTTTGTGTAACTTGTAACATCTGATACTGTACATATCACTTGTGGTCGTGTCGCTTGAAACATCCGCTGCTGCACCTATGCAAAGTGTACACCTTACAGCCCCGTCACACACCACTTCTGTTTTTTTGGCATGTTAGATGCTATTTGTTTCACGTGATTGTGATTGTTAGATTGGATTAACAAAGCAAGCTACCTGTCCTAGCAAACTCATCTGAGGTTTTGCTTTCTTTAAAGATAAATTATTTCCATCTATACTGTTGTTACACAGTATATGGCATGACAATATGAAACCTTTTTTCTTTAACTGTTGTGTGTAAAACCGTGTCAATTGCAGCTAGAATCTTAAAGCGCAGAGTAGGGAACTGAAGGCAGGTAATACCGCATGTTCAATAGGATCTGTTTAAGTCACTGGTTTGGATTTGTTACTTTCTAAAGTAGAGTAGTATTTACACTGAATTGAGGGCATCTTTGCTGATGTACATATGTAAAAAAAAATAATAATAATAATAAGAAGAAATAAAAAAGAAAGTTTGCTTTGTCACTTAGTGTAAACATAGAAGAGATATGTTCTTAATACCACAACGTCCTTAAAGCCGGATGTTTATGCATGCCTTAGCCTTTGGTTGTTTTTTTGGTCTTCTGTAGGTGGCTGTCTTTCCTGTGCAGTGCTTTAACTTAAATTCGTATAAGCAAAGTTTCCACAGACATACATGCACCGGTTATTTACCATAAGCTTGTGGAAACTAACACCTCTGCAGCAAAGAAAACAGCTTCACAGATCAGATTAATAAAAATTGAGAGGCCACATTTTAAACTCCTTAACTACTAAGTCAAACTAAGTTGTAATGATTGATAATTTACCACACAAATTGTGTTTTTAATGAATAAAAGCTAAACAATGCTAATCAACAGCTATAAATCTAGGACCAGCAGCTAGCATTTCTAACTTACTTTAGCTTAAAAACTGTTAACAACATTTTCAGAGTGAACACAGTCAAACCTAAAGTAGGTTCCTCAGCTATCTAGTTTGCGAGCTGGAAATTAAACTGATAATTTAAAATGAAGCAAATAGCAGTAGCTAGAGCAAAGTTAGTGTCAATAAGTGCTAGCATATTGTCGTAGGAGCTAAGTTCAGCTCAGAAGTAACTGGAAACGTTTCTAGAAGGTGTCATGCTTTTATTAGACGTTCAGAAATGAGTTCATCTTACTGATATTTTGTAAAAGCATGGCCATGGTGAATCTAAAGGAGCTTGGAAGAACTGTTTACTATTTCTTTTCTGAGGTAAGTGTCTTGTTTAAATTGTTTAAATGCTATTATTTCTTAAATGTGGATTGTGTATAAATACTGAATCTGGTTGTGAGGAGAGGAAATAAGTTAAGCAATCCTGTGTTGGTGTTTCATGTTAGCTAGAAGGCTAGGTGTCTGCAGATCTGCTGTATGTCTGAGAGAAAGCACCAGTTGTGCATTTATTGCTAAACCTTTTGTACTTCTGTTTATTCCTGTTTATTTCTCTTTATTTCTGCTTAACAAACATGTCTGTCATTTCTGTGCTGCTGTTGCATGCTGTGTGATCTTGTGAAACCCATTACAGAATAGACTAGAAGACAAGTGTGAAAAACCACAAAAGCTCATCCTTAACTCTGAGAGTTCAGTTCAGCACCAGGCCGGTAATCTGCTAATCCAGATTCTGCATCGTGTTGCAAGCGGTGTATATAGGTCAACTGGCATTCACAGAATGATGCATCCTGAAGAAAAGAAATGCAAGAGGAAGCACCTGGCTGCTTTACCGCAACGCGCAATTAAACATTGTGTTCTTTTGTACCCTTCCGCCCCTCATCCGTTATCTGTCACTTTCCTGGAAATATTTTATACACAATTTGTATTTTATACAAAGTCTAACTACTTTCATCCCGACCTTGAAACTTAAACTGGACTTTAAAGCAAGGTTTGTCAGGTGAACAAGGAGATAAAAAAAAAAAAAACTAAAAGGAAAGTTTAAAAAATCTAAACAATCATTTTTGAAAATGATGATTTTTCCCCCTTAAGCCATAGAATTTTACATAAGGAGCGAGTGGTGAATGTGTGTGTCTCTTTGTGAAGATCTATGCCGTTTTAACAAGTGAAGACCACTCAGCGGTTGAGTTAAACTAAATTAAGCACGCTTTGGCTCAATGATAAAACAATTTGGCGTTTCGATGCTCCTGAAATATCACATTTCAAGAAAAAAAAAAACCCTATGATTAACTTGATTATGAAAAACGACAAGGGCTTTGTTCATTTGAAATGTTTTACTCGCTAGGTAATGGGTAAAATGTCTGGCTAATGTTTGTTCTTATGATAGCATTGTAGTTCGTTAAAAAAATTATTTGAAAAATAGGAAGAGATGTATAGGTTTAGAAGGATTAAAATAGAGGATTGAAACTGCAAATATTATTAAATATTAAGATAAAATATTAACGGTAATCCTTATCTTTTTAATTGTTTTACCCCCCCAACCCCTGAAATAATCCCTGAACGTGTCACATCACGCTCCATGAAATTGAGCTATGATCTCAGTATACATGGTCACAGATTCTCAGGTTTCCTACAACCCCTAAATGTGAATGAGTGCAATGCATTCTGGTGACATTCATAATGTCAGGTGTGTAATTCAGGTGTATAATTACCAACATTACATTTGGTTCTGCAGGACTAGTGTTGGGAACCTATGTGTTACAGGTTTGCGTTTAAGCTCAGTATTCATGTTGAGGTTGTGTCCTACTGTCCTTAATTTCAGCTAAGGGAAACGGTGATCTGCATCTATTATTAATTAAAGGATATGTTCAAACAACAGGTGTGCTCCATGTGAGAGGCTTTAAAAATGTGTTTGTGCGTCTTTATTAACTCATATTTCATTCAAGTAAGCAATTAAATGCCAAACTCAATCGTCTTATAAGTATCCACTGCCATAAAAGAGAAGATGAAGCTATATGTGTGCTGCTGACTCGGACAGTCCATTCCATATCAGGATATTTCTTATGATTAGAATGTTTTAATGTGGCACTCAGCACAAGAGCAGCGCTATCAGTTGTACAGATTGGTCTGAAGAAGCAAGAATTGATGCTGGCACTGATTTCATCGAGATTAATCCAGCCAATCAGACAGTGACAGACGTTTAAAAAAGAGTGATTCCTATCCAAACTAGCACCACTGGAATGCGCTGGACAAACAAGCACAGAGGCTCCACTAGTGCCAGTGGTCTTAATAAGTCTTAATACCTGTATCTGTCTCAGTAAAGCTATTACAGAGTACTAAAAAGTTCACTTTGATGTATAGATTATAAGTGAATATTTTAATATGAATATCAATATTGTGTTTTTTTTCCCACTCTGAAGCTTAGTGTATAAAATCTCTTATAACATAAGCATGCTAAAACAGTTTGAAACAATAGACTTGTGTGTTCTCTTGTCACACTTTGTAAACCTTCAAGAGCTGAATAAGGAACTTTCTTGTTCTGTTTTTCACTGTGATGACTAATGAACTGAGCCAGATAGATTTAGTATGAATGCAATCACATAATGACATCACTGCGTTATAGCATATCAATACTTAAAATAAGTGACCACCCTCAAAAGGTTTTCTGTTTCTGGCCTAAGTGTTACTTCCTCCTGCCTGTGACATTCTCTGTGGTTTAACATTCAGGTTCCTGTTTCTGCACCAACTGTTAATACCAGAAATGAACAGGTGGACTAGGCACAAATAATGTTCTGTTGGTTACTTGGTTAAAGACTCTTGGTTCTCATGGTTACTTAAAAAAAAGTATAATTAAATCACATTGCTTTAACTTCAGTGATTGTTCATCATAAAATATGTAATAAAATATGATTCTATGATACTTTTCATAACAATTGAAGAGTAAAAAAAAGCATTTAGAGTAAGTAAATTATACAAAGTGAATATTTTAAATTTTATTTTGTTTTTATTTCAGAATTTAATTTGCAGAAAAAAATCATATTTTGATATAAAATAGTTTTATGTTTTATGATACTATCATCGTTTTATGATATGATAAGTGAAAGTGCATAAGCATAAGTGAAATGCTTAAATGACTTTTGATGACCTAAAAATTCCAAAGAAAAGTTTCAGTATGAAATAAGAGAAATAAGAAAATTTTACAAATTATGGAAAACTTTAGCTGTGAAAAGACTTTTAAATTTACATTATTTGCAAAAAATAAAATAATAAAATTGTAGAATAAAAATAGGAAATATAATCAAATATAATCAAATATAGATGAGTTGACGTGGAATATAGAGACAATGTCCACTTACAGGAAAGACAGTGTGCAGAATGTGCAGAATAATGTGCGATGCCACAGTTTAAAGTTTACAGTTCTGTGTTGTGTGAAATGTGCAAATGTGCCATATGTAATGTGTAATGAGCAACATGATGAGTAGTAATATAACATTTCCAGATCATTAGATGTGTATAAAAAAGTAATTTGTGAAGAATTTAACTTTAACTCTATCAATCCTTTTTCCCCATCACTGATCTAAAACTAACAGGAGATCTGAAACGAGGAAGAGAAAAGCCTGAACTGTTAAAAGAGGAAACACAAAGAGACAGTTTTCTCACCATTCCTTATCTCGTCTGCTGAAGCATCCTTTAGTTAGTATAAGAGTAAATAACTAAAGTCAAGGTATATTTCGATCTGTGGAGTGTCACATGATGGGCCAAACACACAAAAGCAGTTATGCTGGAACATGATTAAATAATTTCCACAAATTTCATTATAATTCTTAAATTAAGCGGGTGATATTTCTATATAAGTAAAAGCATTTCGAGACTGGCCCATTTACTCCATGCGTTCTAATCTTGTCATGTTAAACACGGCAACTTTTCCAGAGTTGTCATGGCAACCTGACAAGCCGCATCGTCCTGCAAATTCTGGATTCGAGACGGCCAAAGCCATCTGCCCTGCAAAGTCATAAACACACACACACAGTAACACTTCATTCTAAGCAGAACAGTATGAAACTAGTATTTTCATTTCCAAATGCACACAGTATAAAGAATTACTATATATACATATATATATATTTTAAACTATTTTTTCTCTAAGATCATGGATAAATGATGGTTGAGTTAAAATACTGCGTAAAGCCTTTTCAGGCACACCCTAAGGATTCCCAATGGGGTTAAGGTCTGGACTGTGAGGTGGCCAATCCATGTGTAAAAATGATGTCCCTGAACCACTCTTTCACAATTTGTGCTCGATGAATTTGGTCATTCGACTTCATTTTATTGCCATATAAGGTTGCTGAGCCCACTACATGGCCACAATTCATGACTTCATGGGCTACCCTTCTTACCCTGACGTGCCCATCACTTTGAAACAGGTTTAATCTGGGCTCATTATACCACGTGAGCTTTCCTCCAACATCAACTTCTTATACTCCCTAGCAAACTGAAGGCTTTTCTTCAATTAGTCTCACTGATAAGTGGTTTTCTTAAGGCTACACAGCTGTTTAGTCCCAATCCCTTGAGTATCTTCACATTGTACACATGCTCTTACATTCACTATTGTACATACAGGAGGTGTGAACTCTAATGATGTTTTTTTATCATTTGATTTCACTAATGTTTAAGTTATCTCCCATCATATCTTCATTCAGGATGTTTTTCAGACCACATTTCCTTTTTAAAGATGATGGCTCATCACTATCATTTTAGGTTTTAGTAGTGTGTTTTACAGTTCTTATCCAAATTGTACTAGTTTCAGCAATCTCCTTAGTTTTTTTTTTTCTTGATGTAGTCCAATAATGTGACCCTCCTGGCTCAGATAGTTAAGACTGCACAAAGGATTGTAGATTCCCCAACCTCGACTTTAGTGCAATTATCTTTTGTATATTCTTACGTTTCTTATTGCTGTTGGTCTCCGAGACCTACCAAACAAATGTTATTGTATTACTACAATAACAATAAAGTCTCCTAGTCTTAGTCCAATCTTAAGAAATGAAAAGCTACTCACTGCATCAGTTGGGGTTAAATAACCATGTTAATCAGTGCAGTTATTATCTAATGGAAGGTTCTTAACTATTCGGTGCGTCAAGAAAACCTTTACTCAACCAAATGGCTGACATCATCCCTATGAGGTGGATTTTAAGATGGCTGAGAGGCTCTTAGCTGATGAAGGCTTACATAAATGTAACTTGTCCCACTGAATTTCTGTCTCTTCTTCTTCTATCTCCAGCTGGAAACAGAGAATGTTCTTTCCTGAATTTGAACTTTTTTTTTTCCGGGTATGGAACTTCCCCTCCCTAAATAACGCTTTTTTTGGTGTGGTTGTTACTGTGTGTGTATGTGGTGTCTGAATGAGCAAATTTCCTTTGTATTGTTCAACTAAACTATAAACTGCATGAGACAATAAGCAAACATACGACTTTCTTGTGAAATTCAACATTTACCTGCAGATCTCTCTCTCTCTTTATTTGTCTACCTTTTTCTTGCTGTCTGTCTGCCAGTATTCAACTAAATTTTTTCTTCAACTTCACTGTTTGTACTGTGAGCATACAGTCTCTGTTTCTTGGGTAGCTTGGTTCTCCTTTGTTTCTTGGATCTTTTTTATTTCAGATTCTTCCATGTTCCTGGTTCCAGGTTCTATGGTACTCCAAGCCCTCCAGTATTGAGGGTTCTCCTGTACTCATGGTCTTCCAGTATTCAAAGTTCTCCCATATTCCAGGTTCTCATATGTTTAAGGATTTCCTGTAACATCCAGGTTCTGTTTAAAAAGTCTTTGTTTTATGCTAGTCTTACTGCGCTTTAAAGTTCTTTCATGTACGTTCATTTTCTGTCACTTATCTCGTGTAGGGTCCAGCTCATCTCAGGGCACAACTACACTCACACACACAGACACGCGCACACATGCACCCTTTCACACACACTACACCACATGCCTTTGCACTGTGAGAGGTAATTAAAGTACACAGACGAAAACCCACCAAGCACATGGAGATCATGCAAACTTCAGTCATGCACACACACACACACACACACCCTCAAGCCCGGAGGTGTGATTGACATCACTAGGCCCTGAGTCGCTCTACAAACTAATCGTGTTCTGATAACATCATAAGCCCAAAGAACAGTCCATGTGCTCTTATGCTTATGATTTTATTTTTTTTATTAATCACTGGTTAATGTGACTTCACAAACAGCGCACACAGTTGTTGATTGACACAAGACTTCTCATTTCTATGTTATATAAATGAATGTGGAACTGTTCAGCTTCTCATTTTCTTCAATGTACGGTTTCAATCATTCGTAATGTACTTGCCACACAAAGGCAAACGCATGCAAACACACACACTCACATTTATTTATAGTTCCTGATAGAGGTGTGTCAACCTTTTGATGTTTATTAAACAAGTTTGTGGTTTGCTTTTGCATTTTAGATGAGATGAGGTTTTACACACATACTGCACCTATATACTGTACATACACATGGCTCTGCTCTGTTGCATAAGACATTACGAGATCTCAGCAATGCGTCTGAGACCTCGTGTTTTAATTACAGCTCAGTTTTATGTCCTTTTATAAAGCAGGAATTAATAATACATCGGGTAGATGTAAAATAAATGGCTTTGTGTCATGCTGTTATAGGAAAATAATCAAGAACGGGCTGGCGTGATAACGTCATGGCAAAAAGTTGTGGTATATGATTATGCACTGAACTCTGAGTCTGATGCAGATCAGGCAGGTTTAAGTTCCATTTAGCCCTGATGGGCTCATACTGAATTCCGTGTGAGGTCTGTGTGTGTGTGTGTTTATGGCCCATGCTGAAGACTCATCAAGTAGCTGCGATTTCATTAACACCTCTCTCTCTCCTTTCACATCTGGTGACATTTAAACGGTCAGACGTGACTTCCAATGTGTGTGTAGGTAATAAAATGTCTCATCATGACTCCATTTCAGAAGGATTTTGGTCTGGGCCACAGTGATGATGGTAAGACGATTAGTATTCTAGATTTGTGGTGTATCTTTTAATACAGTGTATTAGTGTATTACACCTGTGCATCTCCATGGTCCAGTCAGCCGATCACATGCTGAGGTGGAACGAGTACTAAACTATTTTATTCAAGTAAAAGATACATTTTTACTTAAGTACAAGTAAAAGTATCAGTCTAATGACCTACTCAAGTAAAAGTAAAAAGTAGCGAATTTAAAAATGTTATTCCAAGCATTCCAAATGATTGCTAGTCCCAAATGGCACTGCTGCATTAGGTAGGATATCCAGTGTAAAACCTATGCCAAGTTGTGTGCAGATCAGACAGTTAACAGAGGGGGAATCTTTATTAAAGGAAGACGTACTGGATGATAAAAACAAGGTTTCTGGTTTTGCATCCAGCTTGCATGTTTTTTCCTGGGTAAGCTCAGGCTCTGCACATTGTGTAGACGTACTAGATGACAAAAACAACGTTTCTGATTTTGCATCCAGCTTCAACAGAGCAAGCCATTTGTAGAAAGCAAAAGCTTTGTCAGCATGTATTTTGCTTTTACTTTGCCTTTTTCGTCCTTACAGGTGAAAGTAGCTGCGCTAGTTGCTTACCAGGTTCAGACGAGATGGTGGCGAAGTGAAACCACTTAGTGGGCGTGCTATGAGTACTAACGTGAAGGCCCAAAAACTCGTATCCTGATTGTAACACAGTTTTCCTGTTGAGTTTTTTCAGTCACCCAATACACATACGCTTAAAAGGGCGTAAAAAACATTATTTTAGATTTTCCTATAAATATTTTTCAAGTCCTTTATACAAGCATGACATTTTCCAAAAACACCTACCGCACCTTTAACGTCAACCCGAGTGATGAAGGTAACGTTTCCTAAAGAGAATTTATTTAGATGAGTAATCTGTGTACGTTCACTTCAGCTTGTAATTTAAAATTTTAGTAAAATATTGGCACCTAAGTTTCTTTTTTAAAATTCTAATAGAGTTCCCAGTTTGGAGAAATTGAATTCGTTCTGATGCAATGTAGTTTTGCAATTTGAGAATAGATCCTATTTAGGTTGTCACATTTGAGCACTTATTTCTAGAAGGAAGTTAAATCGTGAGCCAGTAGCATGCTTACTGCTCTAGAAAGGGTTATATTATTAATCAGGTGTAACACGCACTAGGTTTTAGGTCAGGTGGATATTTTGAGCTTGCAGACGTATTTAATGTCTACACAGATGCGTATGAGGATTTATAGAATAACGGAACATAGGGAGGCGCAAAGAAACACTTCCGTTCTCACAAAACAGTTTCCTGTCAAACCACACAAGGACATGACTTTACACACCCGCCCCACACACACACACACACACACACACACACATCCCATTTTGCTTTATTTTAATCTAAAACATTGCTATTTATAATAACATTCTCAGCTGTTAGTGCAAGTGAGCAAGTGATACTGTTGCTGAGACAACAGTGTTAAAGTGGTTGATGTGTTTTTCTTACATTACAGTAAAAACACCACATGATACTTTGTATATGTTTACATTATACTTTAATGTTATGATGAGGCCCCAGTGCGATTTCTCACACTTTGCTGAAGCTTTATCAGCAGTCTTAGTTGTGGAGTTTCTGCAATAAAACTCTTTCTGACCAATCAGAAAACAGGATTTGACAGATTCCATGCCTTGGGATAATAATGTGTGAAATATCTTCAAATCCTTCACAATCATGAAGAGAAAAAACTGTCATACTTTAAGACCCAGGAAAGCCATTGCAGATTTGCCTATAACGCGATTAGAATGATGTCATCGTTCATGCCCCTGACGTGCGTCCTCTGTCTCTGTTCTGTTCCGATTTGAGCTTGTCTTCTTCCTGAAATCGAATGAGGGGAAAATCGAGTTGCTGCTCCAACCAGTGAGCCACCGCTAGCAACTTGCTGTCCTGAAGGCGCTGGCCAATTAGCTGCAAGCCTATAGGAAGTCCTCTGCTGGATAGTGATGTCGGGACGGTGACAGCAGGGAGACCTGGATGAGACAGATGGACAGATGGAGTGAGGTTTTTTTTTGGTAGTTTTTTTATTACAAAAAAAATAAAAACCATCTTACAAATAACAATTAAAAGCATGTGATTATTTAAAAAGTGGTACGGTGGTGTAGTGGTTAGCACTGTCGACTTGCACCTCCAGGGTCCAGGTTCGATTCCCAGCCAGGTTCGATTTCAGTCTCTGTGTGCATGGAGTTTGCATGTTCTCCCCATGCTTGTTGGGTTTTCTCCAGTTACTCTGGTTTCCTCCCAGCAGATTAAGTTAATTGGTGTTCCCCAAATTGCCAGTAGTGTGTGAATAAGTGTGTGTATGAGTGTGCTCTCAGCGATGGATCGGCACACTGTCTAGGGTGTACCCTGTCTGGTGCCCTAAATGTCCCGGGATAGGCTGCAGGCCCCCCGTGACCCTGAATACAGGATAAAGCGGCATGGATGATGAATGATTATGTAAGGAATAAGGTTTTTTACGGGGCAAGCTGTTATAGGAAACTAACCATCATCATCTTATATTCCTGTTCCTGCTCTGAAACTGATTACTTTCCTATAACAGCATGATCCAAAGTGGTCTACTTATGTTAACATGTTGAAAGTTACAATATTACAAGTTCCTAAGTTCTCTATTATGTTTACGTGTATGTTATAGCAGCTATAAACACTCGACCCCCCCCACCACAGCCTCTCCTTATCCTCTCTCCAAGACAAAACTCGTCCTGTTTCTGAGAAGCGTAAAACTCCTGTGTTGAAGTTACAACTTTACAGTACCTCTTACACTAGAGACTCTTTCTGTAAATGAGACTGACAAATTAATCAACACCTCTTGATTAATCAGTATGAAGAAACCAGAAACATACAGTACTAGTGTACACTGTGGAGGAACATTAATGAGTATGTGTGCGTGTGAAACGAAAAAAAAAAAAAAAGTGTGCATGCATTCTTAGACTTCCTCTTCTTTCTGCTAGAACAAGTCACGGCCACAAGTTCAGTTAACCGTTACTTCACTAAACAATTAAGCGTAGACCCAACCAAGTGCTGGGAACCGATACAGATTAAAGAAATCCTGAAATAAAGAGCGCAAATAAGTCAGCAATCTAGACAATTGTGTCTAAAGTATGTGTGGCTGAGATTGTGAAAGACACTTGTTGTGGAAGAGGCGCAGCTGTCTGTGGGAACTGTACACACAATCATTCACCAACACCACTAGCCACATGACCTGTACAGTCCTGACCTCACTCCAGGCCTGTTCCATATGTTTGGGCCATTAAAGGAGTTCCTGGGAGGCCAGAGTTTCAGACCTAAATCAGACAGATCATAGCAGTGAGAAAACATTCTACCTTAATGGTATCCAAGCACTAATGAAACACTGGGATGAGTGCAGTAGTGTTGCCGGGGATTATATAGAGAAATAAAGGGCGTTTTTACCCTTATAACTGTGTTCGGTTATTTTGCGCAGTCAAAAGTCACGGTTTGATTTGAACACCTCTTTTATTAATGGTAAAAACCTTAACAGACACAATGTTGTTTTTTAACCCATCCATGGCTTATTTTAAGCATTTTCAGTGTTTCACCTGAAAGCGTTTTTATTTAGGCCTATTTATTGAATTTTTTTTACAGTGCGTGTTTAAATGTAGAAACATATATATTAAGGGTGAAAGCAGTGTTCTGTTATTGCACAAAGACACACAGACCACTTGTGTGTTATTTCAGGCAGCGATGATGGTCATCATCATCATCATCATCATCGTAATCATTTTCTCTAACTCACTCCTTTCGTAACTCTGGTTATTTTAATCATGAGGTTTTTAAAAACACAGCTGATCCACTGTGTGGGAAATCAGAGTTAACGTCACGCTGCATAATTTTGCAACCACTGTGTTTAAATAAAGACAAAAAAAACTTTGAGTGTTCGAGCTATTTGGAGGAAAAAAGAACTTCCTCTACTAAACTAATAATAATCTTGTACTGTGTCCTTACTGGCTAAAAGAGCTTCTGCATTCATCCCACGACTGGCCCTTATCCAAGTGTGTGTCGTCATAGAAGCAGAAATAGCCTGAATGACTTCTTCCCTTACCTTCACACCATCAGGTGACAAGCCACTTGTACAGTATAGTACAGTAATAGCGGGTGTATAAGAAGCTAACTGCTTGTACACTACACAAAAAACAACTATGTGAAAATCAGTTTACTGCTACCTTTATTTTCACACTAGTTTAGCGAGCATAATTGGGCAAAAAAAAAAATTAAATCACGCAAGTTTAATAAAAGGTTGTGTGCAACAAGAGCAAATAATTATTAATTGTCGATTCATCGTGTAGTTGTGACTCACATACAAGTAACTGCGTAGTGTTATAGGGATTAAACAATGCACGTCCTGTAACCATGACAACACATCATTAAGTTAATACAGCCTTTCTAGCTGGTATAATATTTTAGTATTAACAGATTTTAGAATTCTGGTTCTAGTCTGTGACATGAGAAGTGAACGAACATACATTTTATTTAAATTCCAACATAGAAATTTCCTCTTTTAAACTGTTTTACTGCTCAAATTATCATCTTTTCTATTGTTCTTCATTCTCACCTGGAACACAGGACTAAGTGGCTTTGTTACAGCGGGAAGTATTATGCACACGACAAAAAGAAGTTTTAAGGGTAGCACAAAGGGTGCCAATACTTAGTATAAATACTGACGGGCTTGAGAAAACAGAGGTGAGTTTTTTTAAACTATATGTATATTGAAAAATCAACAAATCTGTGTGTACAGGAAGGAGAATTTTCTAGCGTAGGATTGGTGGAGACGATCATGTGACGTCACACCTGCTAAGTTGACCGGCTGGGTGAAGATGTCGTCCTGTGCACTGCGTGTACGATTGTCCTCCTGGATGAAGTCTGAGTATGTGGCTGCGTCGCTCAGGGTGGTGGGCGTGAGGAGGACGTCAATGCCCGAGGAGAAAATGCGGCGGAAATCCTCCGTGATCAGACGTCTGATCTGCTGAGCCTTCAGGAAGTAGCGCTCGTAGTTCCTAAACATATGGAATGTTCACATGACTACATATTGTAAAGGGGCAGAGTTCTAAGTGCTAAACCGTTACAATGTAACTAGCCGGAGTCCAAAACACTAAATTGTTACAATGTTACTAGCCTGAAGTTCTAAACCGTTACATTGTAGTGTTCTCGCATAATGTGTGAACAGGAAGTCCCCTACTGTTTCAACAGGAAATAGTTTCCTGAGAGAACCCTGCGTCGTACGACATCGTTAAAGCCCTCGTGGCGTGTTGTGGCGTACAGCGCCTCTGTCGAGCTCTCCTCTGCACTGCGGTGACCTAGAACACCACAAACGTACAAGATATAAATTTTAAAAATCACACACCTTTAATCTCTTGCTCTCTCTGACACTTTATTTGTTCTCACTCTCACCGTACTGCAGACCATCGAAGCGCGCCATGTTGGACGCCACCTCGCAGCAGCAGAGCACATGGTAGCACACGATGGAGTACTGAGTGTGAGGGAGCGATACCTCACACACTCGCGCCCCTGCTCGCTCAAACATGTCCGCTACACGGGTCCACTCGGACAGCGTCTCGGCTGACAGACCCGGAGCGTGGTATTCCTACAACACACACACACACACACACACACACAGAGACTGCAATTTACAGCTTAAAGAGGCAGTGCATGAGACTTCTTCTAGCCCCTGCTGGATGCGCAGGGAACTGTAACTACAATAATTTGTACAATAAGAAACAACGTCATCGTTTCTGACTCTGTTTCACTGCTGCTAAGTTTAATGCATTGTTAAAGAAGCAGAGTAGATTTCTGAATAACATTTACATGTTTAGCATTACACATCTAAGCGCTGAAACATTACACACACTGCACGTCGAAATCTTGGTGGATGAGCCGTTACCATGGAAACGATAACCGATTAGAACAAGCAGTGGCATTAATATAAACCTGACCACTTGGATTCCTCAACAGGACTGTAATACAAGTAAAGATAATACACACAAAAACATTATGAACATAAACATAATGATGGACTTCATTGGAAAGGAGTGTGTATGCCCTGAAAATAAAGGCTGTCCCATTTCCAAGTAAGACATATTTAAAAGGCGGACCCCAAAAGCTTAGCTGTAGATAAATATTTAATCAACTGGAGGCTGCATGTGTACCCTTGTGATAATGAACAGGATGTACGACGTGACACATCTAATATCAGGATCAGAGATCAGACATGAGCGATCAGTCACATTGAGTTACCTTCGGGATGCCAACGCAAACACCTCGAACATCAAACCCCTGAGGGAGAGCAGAGGGAGACTCAGGAGCATGGACTGTAGTCGAGTCTTTCACATCCCGACCCTGCAGAACTCCTGCACACACGATATACACACATCCACATATAAAGTAATATTACAAACAATAATGATAACAAGAATAACCTTTCTACAGTTTTTCTCTGAAAATGTTATTTCTGCATATTAATGCAAAAAAAAAAAAAAATCAATACACCTAATAAATATAAGAATATTTTTAATCATTCTTATTCATCAATCCTTCAGTAATGGCCTGTACTGTAATCATTTAGTTCTGTTTATTTAACATTATATTAAATAATTACAATCTAAATTTTAAGACTTTGTTTGGTATTTTTTAGCAATATAATTCCTGATTTTTTCTTTATATTTATTTTCATTCAATACTTAAATATGTACTACATATATGCTTGTATTATTTGTTAATATTTAATATTATAAAAACATAAATACTTGTAAAATTTAAATGACTATATGTATAATTAATCAATCAAATAAAGAATGTTAGTTATAATAAATAATTCTAAATGACTGTATTATTTTAAAATTAAATTTCTTTGTATTTTTGTGTTCATTTTTTGGGGTAAGGTCATGAATTAATAAAATTAATAGGTAAATTTATAAGTAACAGTCTACAGTATATGGTATTTTAATACATAATAATGTCAAATAATAATAGAGATGAGGACAGTAGATGAGAATATAAGGACATTTGATGATGTGAGGTGAAGAGGAAAGTGGCAAAGGCTAAGGAACAGGAGTTTAATGAGTTGTATGAGAAACTAAACCCAAAGTGGAAGAAAGGGATTTAGAAAAGGATACACTACAGGTTAGGGTGAAAAAAGACACAGATGGAAATGTATTGATAAGTTAGAAGAGTGTTTTGAGAAGGTGGAGGGAGTATTTTACAGAGGTTATGAATAAAGAAAAGGAGAAAGAGAGAGAAGGTTGGATGAGGTGGAACTATTAAATCAGGTAGTTCGGGTTGGCGTGAGGACAGAAAGAGAAGAGGCAGAAAGAGTTGCATTGTGTATTTGTAAATCAAGAGAGAGTGTACAGTATGACAGCATGTCCAGAGATGAACTGCAGTATTGCATGAGGAAGTCAGGAGTGGCAGAGTGGAAAAGCACTTTTTGTAAGTCGCTCTGGATAAGAGCGTCTGCCAAATGCCTAAATGTAAATGTAAATGGTGCAAGATATGTACAAGGACAACGATACAGTAGTGTGATGTGCCACAGCTACGACCGACTGGTTTAATGTGGAGGTGGGACTGCAACAGGGATCGACTCTCAGCCCCTTCCTGTTTGCAGTGGTTGATGGATGAAGTTAGACAAGAGTCCCCATGGACTATAATGTTTGTGGATGATATTGTGATCAGCAGCGAGAGTAGAGAGCAGGTTGAGATGAGTCTAAAAAGGTGGAGGGATGCATTGGAGAAGAGGCATGTAAATCAGTAGGAGCAAGACGAGAAGTCAAGATGTGTGTAAATGAGAGGGGGGTGGGGGGAAAGATGCAATTGCAAGGGGTAGAGGTAGGGAAGTTAGAGGGGTTTAAATATTTAGGGCCAACTGTCCACAGCAATGGGGAGTGTTATAGAGAAGTGAAGGAGAGAGTGCAGTAGCCAGAATAAAAAAGTGTGTAAATGACGTGTCGTACTGAGCGTGATGGCGGCATCATGGACGCTCCTACTCATGATGCCCGGGACGTCCATAGAGTTAACGAGAGGGATGAGGCCGTGACGAGACAGCAGACCGTAGCTGGGCTTCAGCGCCACAACGCCACACAGAGATCCTGGGTTCCGGGTGGAGCCGCCCGTGTCCGAGCCCAGAGCGCTGACACAGAGAGATGATCAGTGACTTATTGTTACAGTGCAGTGAATGTGTGATGTGTGTTATGTGCTCACATCAGTGCACTGTGACACAGAGCTGTGTCTCTTTGTAAAGCTACAGCATATGCATGTGGTGCTGTAAATGCTAAATATTACTTAAAATTGGCTACCGTCTGTCATGTCATGTGGTTTTCTTTGTCACGGTTTGCTGGATAAACAGTTTGTATAAAGACTCACAGGAAGCTGGTCAGAGATGCCACAGCAGCTGCACTTCCTCCAGAACTTCCACCAGTAATCGCCCAGTCGGTGTCTGGATCTGCCCCGTCGTTAAGCGCGCGGTATGGAGCGGCGTAACTCCAGGGGTTCCTCACTGGCCCGAACGCTCCATCAGTGCTGCCGGATCTGTGTGAGAGAATCCGAATCCTCTACAGCTATTCTAGGATTTATGCTCATGTTCCATTATGTTTGTTCTGTTACCCCATAGCAAACTCGTCCAAGTTGGTCTTCCCAACCAGCACAGCTCCCTGATCCAGTAACTTCTGCACCACTGTAGCGTTAAACGGAGGAAAATACCCTACAAACACAAGTGCATGTTTTATAACACAGCAACACTTTTCAATTTTGCTTTGAATATGCGTTGTATTATCATCTGCTTACCTTGCAGCATGCGAGAGGCGCACGTAGTCTCTATGTTCTCCGTGCAGAAGTTGTCTTTTACAGAAAAAGGAATCCCTTCCAGCAGACTACGAGGTTCACCTGGTTTAGAGAATTTACACTGCTTAAATAAAAATTTACACTGTCTAAATAATAACAATAATAATAATAATAATAATAATAATGAAAAATGGCCATCCATGTTGTTTAAAGGATAAACAGTTCTGTGATGATAATAATAGCAACAAGAGATAAAACAAATCACATTTATTTATATTATCATTAGAGCCAAGGTTTGATCCCAAGCTCACATGTTCTTGCTGTGACCATTTGGGTTTTCTCTTGGTTCTTTGGTTTTCTTGCACCTCCCTCAAACGTAACATGCTTGGTGGATTCATGATTTGAGGATCCGGGTTCGGTGGGTTGTCACACCCTATACTACTCAGCCACACAGTCTTGCAGTCCTACTCATACATGCAGTCTTGGTCCCAAGCCTGGTTTGAAAACTTGTGTCAGGAAGGGCATCCAGCGTAAAACCTGAACCAAGATGTGTGCAGTTTGGATGGTCCCCTTAATGCAAGCAGTCAAAAGATAGTTTCCAGTGTCCTGTGTTGGTCTGGCATCTCATCCGGTATGCACGTCCACCTCACACCAGGTGTTCCCAGGATAAGCTTCCAGGATAAATCTCTTGACAATAAATGTATGAATAAATTATTATTAGTATCTCTCTCTCACACACACACACGTACACACTCACACACCTCTGAGCAGCCGGTCATCTGCCTCCTGTGCCTTTTTCATTGCCAGTTCCTCTGTCACAGTGATGTAGGCGTTGAAGTGGCGTGTCTTCTTGATACGCTGCAGACATTTTCTGCACAGCTCTGTAGCCGAGAGCTTTCCTTCCCTCAGAGCCGCGGACACCTGAGCAACATCACACCATCAGAACGTTTTGTTTTCATCTCAGCACCCAAAACTGACTTTACACACTATTATATTCAAATCAAAACACACAATACATCTTTGTACATAATAAAGTCATGTTTAATAAATTACAAAACTCATTATAGTATATTTTATAGACGAATAGATCGTTTATTAAACGGCAAGAAATTAGCTAAATAATAATTCCAGACATTATTTATGCAAAATCTTGCTATTTTAGACAAATTTGCTATTTTAAAGGGTGTAACCTCATCTTTACAGAGTACTGCATTCAAATTAATCGCATATTTTAATACTTATAGTAAACATATTTTAATTGTTTATCATTTTTAATTAAATCACCTCTTTTATAGATAAACTCAGCATAACTGCAGAAGTCCTCCGCTTTTCTGACTTCTCTACTCTAACCGCTTCCTTTACTGGACGCCGCCATGTTGGTTTCCTTTGACCTGTGTGACGTCGCAGGATTCTAATCTCTGATTGGTCGATGGCGTCAATCCCGGAAGTAAACATGCCCCGTTCGTTTTTTTCCCTCCTGTGTACGATATATAGTTTGTTTAACGCGCAAGGATTTTAAACAGAGCCCTAAATATTTGTTATATCTTGTTATTTTAGCTTAATTCAATCGTATAGAGTTGGAGTGATCTTTTTGGCCCGAGCGTCATACGTGGAAACAACTACATATCCCAGAATGCTTGATGCTTTAGTCGCTGTGTGATTGGTTGTCAGAAACATGGAGGTCGAAGCTCGTGTACTGCAGGTTGTTTGAACTTGACTTTGCGGCGGAGTAAACTGGTATTCATTGATGTTATTGTTTCTAAGTTTATATTTTATGTTATAGACACAATGTTCGCGGTGCTAACGCATTAATACACGACAGGTTCATGTTTTTTCGGCTAAAATATCAGAGCTCGCGCGGTGTGTGTGTTATTGTGTAATAAACATGAAGTTTGGAAACATGCGTGTGTTTGGGAAGCTGATGTGTCTCAGGCTGAATAAACACACAGGAAGTGTTAAAACCTTCAGCACTTCTCCTAGCCTTCAGTCTGTAATGCACGCCTGGGTTATTGATCAATACGGAGACAACAGTGTGTTAAGATTCACCAAAAACGCAGCTTTCCCCATCATACACTACCCCAATGAGGTGATCATCAAAGTGCATGCAGCTGGACTCAACCCCCTGGATGTCAATATGAGAGGTAAGGATGGGTTTTAAAGCAGGGATCTGTAACATACTTAAAGGTGCGGTAAGTGTCTTTTAGCAAAAATCACTGGACGTAGTCACCAGCGCTGTCGCCTCGCACCTCCAGGATCCGGGTTCGATTCCCGTCTTGGCTCTGTGTGCATGTTCTCTCTGTGCTTGGCGGGTTTCCTCCCACAGTCCAAATGCATGCAGGTTAGACTAATTAATATTTTTTATGTGCCCTGCAATGGATTTGAACCCATCCCGGCCTCAAGGCTCCCTGTGACCCTATATAAAGGATAAATAAAGTGATATAGACAATGATTGAGTGAGTGAACACTAGACGTTTTTCATATCCCTTTTTTAGCAAAGTCGTGTGTTAATGTTTTAGGTGAAACAGACCTGACATTGATTCTTCCAACATGTGCACAACCAAGTAATCAGATTAGACGATCAGTTTCATGAGAAACTTTGTTTCTATATCATGCGTGACTATCAGTAACTCTACTTATTATTTATTTTGTGGCAGCTGGCATTCTCTCCATTTCCTGCCTCTTGGTACATCGCTGTTGCTCGTCTGCTGCTAGTTAATCGACTGTAGATAGCATCGTTCTCTCAGACAGACTCGCAGCCTGCCCAAGTATACTCTTTATATATATATTTATAAAATCATGATGCTTAGAAAATTTAAGATAGAGTTTAGTATCTGTTCTTATCAGTTTATTATCTGATAGGTCCTCTATTTGAGGGCCTTCTTTAGAGTTTTGGATTAGGGAGCTAGAACAGGGCTTGCCTCATCTGCTCCACGCTTCACCCTGGTATTGCAGGCTCAGAGTTACTGATCGGCAGGTCAGTGTTTCGGGCTCTTGAATAAGGCCCTTCACTCTGCTTGCTTCAGGACAGCGTATAATGTCTGACCCTGTGCTTTGACCCCAGCCTACAAACAAAGCTGGGATATGTGAAGAATAAAGAATTTTACTGTGCAGAAAAGTGTATCTCATAAAAGCTGAACTTAGAAAATTTGCTTTACATATTGAATCAGCATCTAAGTGTGTTGATTTCATATCTGGCGATCTCTTGTGTTTCCTTTGTCTATTTTTACATGTTTACACTAACGCAGTAATGCAAAACATCATTGCAGCGCATCGATTACCATATAATCACACTAGCACTCTTTCTGTTTACTTTTTCGTATTCCGAGTGGCCATAATTTATACAATTATTTTGTCTCGCACATCTAAAATGGCATTTATTTGAACCCAAAAATATCATGTGCATCATTTATTTATTTATTTGTTTATTTCTTGGCTGAACTTTTTTTTTAAAGAAAGTTATTTACTCTTTGTCCTTTTGGTGTTGACTCTGCCAGGAGGTTACGGAGCTGCCACTATGGCCATGAAGCGTGACCCTCTGAACATTAACAAGTCAGGCAGCGAGTTTCCTCTGATCCTGGGTCGTGACGTCTCAGGGGTGATCATGGAGTGCGGCCTGGACGTCGGTTACTTCAAACCAGGAGACGAGGTTTATATTTAATGTTTATATTTTATGCAGTTTTTCGTCCTTATTAGATTGGATAAGATTCAACTTTGTCATTTTGCAAAGTAAATGTACAGAGCTAATAAAATGCAATTACCATCTAAGCAGAAGTGCATAATAGCCTGTTTACAATAAATTACAATGTGGAAAATGAGGGATATAGGTCTTTATGTACAGAGAGTGAGAAGCGCATACGTACCACATATTTATAACTCCATGATATTTATATATAGCAAGACTTGCTCGTTTATCAAGCCAAAATGTATACATTTTTTGCTCGTCTTGCGGAACGCTCACAAAACAGGTTACTTGCAATCCGAGGTTCCACTGTACAGTATAAAGAATAAATATGGGTGGAATATACAGTGATGCAATGATAAACATAAATTGTAGATGGTGCAAAGATGCATAGTGGATGAAACAGTGCAATATAGACTAAAAGTGACAGTGCAGTAGAGTATTTGTTAACATTCTATAATAAGGTGTTCAGTACGGTAACAGCCACTGTCGTTATGCTTTTCAGTATCCTGAAGCACAGGTAGAACTTTTTAAGTCTCCTTAGAAAATACAGGTGTTGCTGTGCCTTTCTAATTAGGATAGGTGTTTAGAGACCAGATGAGGTCCTCCTGAGAGTTGTGGACTCCAGGAAACTTAAAGCTGCGTACCCGCTCAACACCAACTTAGTTGATGTGAATAGGAGTGTGAATGTGTTTGCCACCTCCTTTATAATGACGCCCTTGTCTTTGATCTCCTCCCTGTAAGCCACCTCATCGTTAGGTAAACAGTGTGAGGGGGTGGCTCACCTGGTTATTGCTCTGATTTGAGTTTAGGCTTATGTTTCGAGCTAATGTTCCCGTTTTGAGCTAATGTTGAACGTAGAAGAGGTTGAGCTTGTCGGAGAATGAGGCAGAGCTGGTCAGTGGTGCCTACCTGGATGGATTAAAGTGGTTTAAATTTATTGCACCACAATAATACAACCAACCGAAAGCATGAGGTAAAGGTAAAGACTCAAGTTGCAAAGCATGTGTAACCTCAGGTAGCTACTTGGCCACAAAGTACTTGATGGACAGGACAATTTTCCCGTTATGTTGCTAACCCCAAACAGAAATCATATCTGACTATCTTATCGAAAATTGCTGAAATGTCACCCTGCGTACAGTGTAATCATGTCTTTAAACCTGCATCATGATGAAAAGTGAGGTGGTGATTTTTGTATACTTTTATGTCTAAGAATACGTTATGTTCCCTTTGAGCGCAAGTTTTTTTTGTAAGTCAGGATGAATAAATAACCTCTCCAGACAAAATCACCTCATCCTTGTATCCATCTATCTGTCCACCAGCTTATCTATCTATCATCAACTCATCCATCAAACAATTTATTCCTCAACCCATACATTCAACAAACAATCTGCAAGCTAGATAAAGTCTTATGCAAAAGTTTAGGCACCCCTTAATAAGCCCCTTGACAGATTTTGGTGATTTTTTTTAAATTGAAAAGAATTTAACACAGTCTCTCTTGGAAATGGAAAAAATGCACAATATTTTCAGCAAACATTGATGCATAGTTACTTTTTATGTCATTAATTGAACAAAGAGGAAAAAATAAAAACATTACTGTGGCACTGTGCAAAAGTTTGGGCACCCTACATAATCAGTACTTAGTAACACCTCCTTTGATAGATATCACAGCTTGCAAACGCTTTTTATACTGTAGCCAGCTAAAAGTCTTTCAATTCTTGTACTTGGGATTTTCTCCCATTGTTCTTTGCAAAAGGCTCCTAGTTCTGTAATATGCTTTGGTCATCTTGCATGCACAGCTCTTTTGAGATCTACCCACAAATTTTTAATGATGTTTAAATCAGGAGACTGTGATGGCCTTTGCAAAACCTTCAGCTTGCATCTCTTGAGGTTTTCCATAGCATGCATCTCTTTAGGATCATTGTCCTGTTGTAAAGGTCATCCTCTTTTCAGCTCCAGCTTTTTTTTTTTATTTTTTTTTTTTGTGATGGTTCTTCCAGAATTTGCTGGTATTTATTGTAATCCATTCTTCTTGTTTGCACAAGGTTTTAAGAGTCAAAGTATTTGTAAAGCTTTAAAACTGCTATTTACTATTGAAACCTTGTAAAAGGAATCTGAGACTCTGGAACTCTTAGGGTGCCCAAACTTTTGCACAGTGCCACATGATGTTTTTTTTTTTTTTTTAGTTAATTTACACTATTGTCCAAAAGTTTGGGGTCACTTTCTAACTCCATGATCGTTTTTTATTTTCATTTCTTTCTACATTGTAAAGGAATGCTAAAGGCGTCCGAAAAATGCATTAATCTCCTTTGAACAGTTAATGGTGAGATGTGTCTTTATAACGCCTCTTATCTGAGGTGCTGTTAATTGATCATTTTTCAGGCTGATAACTCTAAATGAACTTCTCGTCTGTGGCAGAGGTAGGTTTTGGTCTCGCCCTCCTGGGATGGCCTTCATGAGAACCAGTTTCATTATGGTGCTTGACGGATTTTGCAAATGCAGTTGACAATACTGTTCTTGCAAGAACTATTACAAAAAGGCTGACCTCTGTGTCTTAAAATAACTGTTAGAAATAACTGTTGTTTTTGTTGTTGTTACGTAATTACCTAATTCCATATGTGTTATTTTATAGTTTGCAAAGTCCCAGTATTGTTGTAGAATGTAGAAAATTAATCACTTTTTTTCCATTTCCAATAGAGACTGTGTTAGCATTTTTTCAATTGAAAAAAATCACCAAAAATTGTTATTTATTAAGGGGTGCCTAAACTTTTGCATAAGACCGTATAAGTTAGACAAAAGTAGAATGAAATGACCAACAAAGTAAAATGCAGCAGTAGAGATGAAGTAGCAGGAACCAGGTTCTGATGTGGAATTTACATAGCAACAATGATGGAAAATATTGCGCATAATATTACTAAATGATGCTACATATGATATTGTTAATTGATATTGCACATGAACTTTCTAATTGCTGTTGCTCATGATATTGCTAATTGCCGTTGCTCGTTATATTGCTAAATGATGTTGCACATAATTTTGCTAAACAATATTACACAGGGTATTGTTAAATAATATTGCACATTATCGTCTTCTTCTTCCTCTTTCGGTTGCTCCCATCGGGTCTCATAGCAGACCATTTCTCTCTATCTTACTCTGTCTACCACATCTTCCCTTGTCTATTCAACCTTCTGCATGTCCTCTCTCATCACATCCATCTTGGGCCTTCTTGTCTAACCTCATCCGTCAACCACTGCAAACAGGAAGGGGCTGAGAGCCGATCCCTGTTGCAGTCCCACCTCCACCTTAAACCAGTCGTCGTACCAGTGGCAAATCTCACTATTGTAACATTGTCCTTGTCATTGTCTTGCACCACTTTTACGTACTTCCTCATGCAGTACTACAGTTCATCACTTTCTCTACATTTACAAACACACAATGCAACTTTCTGTCCTTCTCTATACTCCTCCGTTAGCATTCTCAAAGCAAACATGGCATCTGTGGTGCTCTTTTTTTCAAGTCATACTGCTGATTACAGATTGTCACACCTCTTCTCAATCTAGCTTCCACTAATATCTCCCACAACTTTATGGTGTGGCTCATAAGTTTGTGCCTCTGTAGTTGCTGCAGCTAAATGATATTGAACATGATATTCTTAAATAATATTGCACATGATACTAAAGAATCCAGACATACAAATTGCATTCTGGGCTACAGGAGGGAAAGAAATTTTGTGTCATTCTGTGGTGCTCCTTGGTGGTGTCAGTTAATAATATTAATAATGATGATGATGATGATGATACATTTTATTTATAATGCACTTTATCTCACTCGTCTCACTCATCTTCTATACCGCTTTAGCCTGTATTTAGGGTCGCAGGGACCTGGAGCCAATCCCAGGAGGCTTAGGGCACGAGGCAGGGTACACCCTGGACAGGGTGCCAATCCATCGCTGTAATGCACTTGATATTTGAAGCAAATCTAAAAAGTGCTACAAATTAATTCTACCCAAAAGCTCTAATAAAAAGATAAGTTTTAAGACAAAATTTAAAAGCATCAACAGTTTGTGGCATCCTCAGATGCACAGAAAGAGCATTGCATTCCACAGTCTAGGTGCAGCTAAGCAAAAAAACGTTACGACTGAATGTGCTCTGGAAGGACATCAGTTTGAGATGCAGTGGATGGGACGTATTGTTTAGAATCTTGGGAATTATTATTTTTTTTTTTTACCATTCTGCTATCAGACACTTCTGCCAGAGACTCCAGGTCCATTCCAATAACCGAGCCAGCTTTCCTAATAAGTCTGTTGAGTCTCTTGGTATTGGTGGAGGTGTCTAATAGGAGAATGCTGAAGAAACTTCTCAGTATTCTGAACAATACGTCCCATCTACTGGTGTGTGCTCTGATTCTGTTGGGGTATGTTAATAAAAACATTCAGAGGTGAGACATGGAAGTAAATGTTTCTTCAGCCTTTTCTTATCAGACATCTCCCCCAGGAACTCCACTCCAATAAAGGAGCCAGCATTCCTACTAATTATGTTGAGTCTGATCGGCTGTCTTTATCCTGCTACTCTAACACACTACAGCATAGAAGATAGCACTTCTAACCACTGAATCATCCATCCATCTATCCAACAATTAATCTATCTATCAATCCAACAATCTATCCATCAATTTATTCATTCATCCAGCCATCCATCCAACAATTTATGAATTCATCTGTCCATCAACTCTTCCAACCAAGCAATTAATCTATTAATCCAACAGTTTATTCATCCATACATTCATAAACCTTATCTAACCATTTATCCATCCAACTGTCTCCACTGATTCACCCATCTGTCTGTAGTTCAGCACACTCTTTCTTGAGTGAACTTTACCTGTTCTTGGTTTCCATGGTACGAGGGTGAATCAGATAAAGATCTTGTTTATTTTCAAAAGTACATATCCTCGCCATTTCGGTCAGCGCAAGTCTTGTCTTTATGGATCTACTTTATCCCTAACCACTACATCCTTTAAAAAAATATGCACTAATCCTCTTAATCTTGGAGATGTTTGAAAATGACCCTGATTTACTCTGCTGTTTAAGTAAAACCGTGCCTGTTTCTGGTTAAACCAGAGTGTGTAGAAAGCCTCATTAGAGCTGTGCGGTGTGAAGGTCACCCATACACATGAGTAGGATGTGGTTTGAAGCAAAGCCACAGCAGCTGAATGGTGATGATCAGCACAAGACACATTGCTAGCTAGAAGTAAAGCCACTAGATGCACCAGATATTTCTGGCTAAACGTTTGAACTCTTAATTAAATATTGAAACTAGGGCTGTGACCCAATCCACACTCAGTAGATCAGGGGTATTCGACTACAACTGTGAAGGCCTAGACGAATAAAATTCCTAGATAATAAACTAAACAATAACACATCTCTCGGGTTCTGTATAGCGTTTATCATATAAATCAGATATATAGGTCCATATTGTGATCAGATATTTCCTTTTATTGTGACCTCGTATTAGAAGAGCCCCTCCCCCGGCTTGTTGCTCAGCTCTGTTGTTCTCTTGAGGGGTGTGGCTCAGCAGTAGCTCATTTACATAAATACTGAAACGGTACATATATAGGATGAGTGAAATGAATAATGTTTAAGAAATAATAGAATGTGTTGCCTGAGTTGTATTTTAGCTGGAGCAGTAAAACGCGCACACACAAAGCTCTTTAACCTGTAACTCCACATAACATTTCCATGACAAAACATTTATTTGTTTATGTAATTTTTCTTTTTATAAAAGCAATTACTTTTTCACATCGGGCCAGGAAGGTTTGGGTAATATTAAATTAGTTTGGTTATCTGAATCATGTACTGTAAGTCGGGATTTCCTGCATTCTAGAACAATACTGTTTTTTCAGGACTATGAAATAACACTTATGGCATTAGGTAATTAATTACCAGCAACAGCAGCAGTCAGTTGTTATTTTAAGAGAAGAAGGTCAGTTGTTCTGGAACAGGTCTTAAACCTTATCTCTGCATTCATATAGAGTAACCATCCTCAAACATAACCAATTAACAAACAGCACCTCAGATTAGAGCCGTTATAAAGAGCATAAGTAGCAGACGCATCTTGACATCAACTGTTCAGATGAGATTATTGCATATTTTGGACGCCTCCAGCATTGTTTTACAGTGTAGAAATAAAAATCTGAAAAGACCATGGAATTAGGTGTGTCCAAAGTTGTGTTAGAAGGTGTGTCCTGGCAAGCATTCGCCACAGCGTACCATCCGGTCCACACCTACAAGCTGGGCACAGGTATTACGCCGGATGCTCTTCCTGGGACAACCCTACTATTTTATCCGGGCTTGGGACCAGCGCTGCATCCAGTGGCCGGGGTTTGGGCACTGGCTGGGAATCGAACCCGGGCCTTCTGCATGGCAGGCAAGGTAACGCTGAGCCACCAGTGCCCTGTATATAAATATATCATATGAATAGGATTTTATCGAATTTAATGTCACTGCAATATTTGTTATACATTTTATATATTTCAAATTTGCTTTATATTAATTTGTTCATAAAATGCAGTCAGAACAGGTGATATATAAAAAATGTGATGATATTAAATAGTTAAAATTGTTAAATAAGTGGGCGTCCGAGTGGCGCAGTAGTAAAGTGCTCGCCATATCATCCGGAGATCGTGAATTCAATCCCCGGGTGATGCTGTAACCTCTCACAGCTGGGGGCCTAGAGAGCTGAGTGGCCGAGCTCTCTCAGGGGGGAGGGATGAGAGGTACTTCGGGCTCCCACATTAATGACTGCTCTACAGCCAATCAGGGGCCTCTGTGAACTGTGAAAAATTGTTAAATAGGATGAAATATTCTTTCATTAACAAAAAAAAAACAAGCTTTTTAAAATGTTCTGTCACATGTGCTAAGCGGGTACACCACTAGGACATTATGTCATGGATACAGAAATACACAGATCGTCACATGACTGTATCGGGGCGTGCGTTAGATTTCACTCAGGGATTTCATAAGTTAAATTATGTCAGTGATTTAGCTAAATAAGGAACTTACGAGAACATTTAATGGTTTTATGCGAAGTTCCTTGATTAATGTGTTTAAGTTCTGTATGTAAACAATGCAAAGCACAATTAGAATAATACGCTTTTTTTTCTCCTCTCTGAATGGAAAATAATCATGATTCAAAAACAACCAGCGTACACCGAGCTGTTGTGCAGTTTCATAATGAGTCATTATTCTGTGTTTACTGACTGTTATGCTCTCTGTGTGTGTGTGTGTGTGTGTGTGTGTGTGTGTGTGTGTGTGTGTGTGTGTGTGTGTGTGTTCGCTAGGTTTGGGCTGCGATTCCTCCGTGGAAGCAGGGCAGTTTGGCCGAGTTTGTGGTGCTCAGCGCTAACGAGGTGACAGACTGATCATCACTGTGCAGAGCTTGGGTTTGAATCGTGTGTGTGTGTGTGTGTGTGTGTGTGTGTGTGTGTGTATTCATATAGCCACCACATCACACTTACCGATGTTCCTCCAGTGGCACACACACACGTGCTTATAGCGATTTTTATACACTGAATGTATTCTTTTTAAAATAAAGCTCGACTGTCTGTCTGTCTAATTACCTGTATCAGTCTATTGTCTATGTGTCTTATCTATCTATCTATCTATCTATCTATCTATCTATCTATCTATCTATCTATCTATCTATCTTCATGTGAGTTTGAGCCTGTTTTGTTTATCCTTCTTGTGGCATTACTGAGGAGAATTCAGTGTTTGTGTCTTTTTCTGTGTGTATGTCTGTATGTGTGTGTATGTGTGTGTATGTGTGTGTGCGCGCTTGTGCACATGTATGCCCGTTGCAGGTGTCTCACAAGCCCAAGTCGTTGGGTCACACAGACGCAGTGTCTATCCCATACGTCGCAGCTACGGCCTGGTCGGCTCTCGTCAACACGGGCGGCCTGAACAAAGACAACTGCTGTAAAAAACGGTAGCGCACACACTCAGCGCATACACACACATGCACACACACGCATACATAAGCGCATAAACACACTATGTCTTCACTGCCTGTGTCTGCTCTGTGGCTAAACATGCTGATCGGTCTAAGATTAACACACACACACACACACTGCTCTTATAAGATCTGGCTATTGTTTTTGAGTACAAATGGGTTCTCGGTATTTGCTGTGTTTTAAACTAAAGTTTTAAACTTTATTATGAGTTTATTTATTTACATATTACAGTCAAATTTGTTTCTATAAATCTATTTATCTATCTATCTATCTATCTATCTGTTATCTATAAATATATCTCTATATTTGTATGTGTGTATTTAATTTATATAAATTGTATTTATTTGGCTCGCATTTTCCATCTGTGTGTATGTGTGTGTGTGTGTGTGTGTGTGTGTGTGTGTTGGTTCCAGGATCCTCATCCTTGGTGGTTCAGGTGGGGTTGGAACGTTTGCCATACAGGTAGTAAACATGTTTTAAGTTCTATTTTACGAGGGGTGTTCGAGTCAATGCGGGACTTCCAATTGTGCAGAGTAACCAAACACGCTGAGAAGAACAACTCTCTTTATTTCTCCATATAATCCCTACACTACACTAATGCACTTATCCCAGCGTTTCACTAGTGCTTGGACACCATCGAGGTAGAACGTTTTTCTCGGTGCGACAGAAACATGTTTGTACAGGGGATGTGGCAATAACTCCCAGTTCAGTTCCTGTAATGTGCAAGTGATGGTGAATGATTGTGTGTACAGTGCTCTGTGCTTTGAAGTATTCTGTAAATGTCACTTTCACAGAATTTATCATAAATTTCATCACAAGTCCTGGTTTGACTTGAACGCCCCTTTAATTTTTATTAAACGTTTCCTGCACTTTTAGACTTTTTAGGCTTTAATCCTATTGGTTGGGTTTTGTTCTGTAAATTCGTTAACTTAATTAAAAATCTTATTTTTAACCTTTTTTACATTTCTTGTATAAACATTTACTTTTATTTACTTATTTATTTATTTTCTTACTGTTTTACTTTTTTTTTTATTAATTTGCTTTATATTTATGTCTTTATTTTTTTATGTATTATTCATTTATTCTTTTTGCTTTATTTGGTAAATGAATTACAAGTTGTTACTCTTGTTTATTTTGTTTGTTTGGTTGGTTGTTTCTATTCACAGACTGTAAACAGACTTTTTTATTATTTATTATTTCCTTATCCTTGTTATCATAGTTAATAATTTCCACTTTTTTAATTTACTTATTTACAATCTTATATATATATATTTACAATCTCATTTTGATTCATACACATTCACATTTCAGACAGACTTAAATAATTCTTTTGATTGTGTAAAGCTGCTTTGCGACAATTGTTAAAAGCGCTATACAAATAAAATTTAATTGAATTGAATCATTTGCAGGCTGAATTCTAAAAGTTTTTAAAATACTTTATTCATAATTATTATTATTTTATTTTAGCTTTTTTTTAATTTATATTCACAAATCACAGTTTTTGTTTCTGTATATTTAATTGCTGGATTTTTATTATTGCAATATTTTAATATCTATTTTCTTCGTAAAAGTCCTTCTATTTAAGCCGACGTTACTTTGTTTATATTTATAGATTGCACTCTTATGTTAATTCTTTTGATTTTAGTTCTAAACTGTTTAAAAATTGTGAAAGTCATGAAAAGAACGTAAAAGAGTTACTAATTTGATCAGATTAATGACTCTGCATGTGGTTTGTTTTGTACTTCCTTTTTATTTATCTCTCCAGACTGAAACACTTTGGTAAATTGTCTCTTGTTGTTTCTCATTTCCTGTGTCTAGTTGCTGAAGTCGTGGGGCGCTCATGTGACCGTGACATGTTCCCAGAATGCCGAGGGGCTTGTGCGGAGTTTAGGAGCTGACGATGTAGTGGACTACAGCAGCGGGTCTGTGGAGGGGAAACTTCACGCTCAGGACAAGTGCGTCTTCACTGGGGGACGGAGTTTTACACCCTGAGACACTCGTACAGTCCGTGTTATAACTCAGCAATTACAGCAACTAAAGTACAGAGTAATGATGCTCTGTCTAAAATACTGCTGAAATATTTGCAGTGTGTAAAGACATTCATTAAGTCTAAACTATTCTAAAACATTTTTATTTTAAGCTTTCATTTATAACTGCATTTCATTTATTTTATTTATATTTTATACAAATATACAGTATAAGCAGATGTGAAGTTTAGTTCTAAAGCTAAAAGTTGCTTTATTTTTATTTAAAAAAAAAAAGAAAGAAAAATTAGTTATGGTCTAAAATTTAGACTTTGTGTAGATATCTTACACACATGAATGCGTTCCTGTCAGCCATGTTGGACTGCGACCAGCAGCACTTTATAGAGTAACAAACATCAAACATAATGTGAAAGCTTATCATAATTTGAATAAATTAATTAATATTTCTACTAATAATAAGTGATGCATATTATTTATGCTGCACTTTGCAGCATGAGAATCGAACCTAAAATTGCTGTGAAGTGAGACAAACTGGTAATTTTCTGTAAGGAAAACTGTACAAAAATTCTGGGAAAGATTTTACAAAATACAGAAAAAAAATTATGTATTTGTGTATTTATAAAATACACAGCAATACTAATTAATATAACATAAATGTTTTTAATATTAGAAGATGCACTGTCCTGCAAAACCTTTAAATTAAAAGATTTTTTTTTCTTTTTTTGCATCTGGCATGTCCATCACTTTTTTTTTTATTTGTATTTATTTAGCAGGTAAAAAGTTGGCAAATGGCAGCATTTATCCATAAAAGTGTTTATAAACGCTAGATTAATTCATTTTCCGTTTCTCTCTCTCTCTCTCTCTAACACCACCTCCATCTCCTTCTCCATCAGATTCGATCTGGTTCTTGATAACGTCGGTGGAGAGACGGAGAAATGGGCACTGGCGCTCCTCAAGCCCTGGTCTGGTGCCAAGTACGTTACCTTGGTAACACCGTTCCTTCGCAACACCGACCAGCTCGGCCTTGCTGACGGCATGATGCAGACCGCCGTCACTGTAGCAACTAAGGCACTGAAGGTAGGCAGGGTGGCTCAGGTAGTCTGCTTTAAATACACACACACACACACATTTTGAATATAGGAGTTGAAGTGTATTTTACCTTTACTCATTTAGAAGTTCAGAGTTCTTTAAAGTTTGGGCGGCGCTACGATTTAAGTTGTGCTGTTACAGTGTGACCACAGATATAAACCAATCATGTCTCATGCAATTTATTAGAGTAATGAGACTGAACATGGGACTGTTTATAGAGAGAAATACACACAGACGAAAAGAGACATAGAGACCAAGTGAATGGGTTTGTGGTTATGTTTCTATCCAGTGGTGGAGAAAGACATGTCTCGTGCTCTTGTCTTCTCACCACAGAGTTTTTCCGCGCACGCGCTCCAGACTCTGCTCCTGAGAAACACACGCTCACATGTGCATGAACACACACTCACAGATACTCGAACCCCCCCCCCCACACACACACACTGAACCACATGTCCTGACATGCCGCCTTCATTCTGTCTTTTTTTTTTTTTTTTTACACATTTTTTGACTCTAATTATGCATTTTAATTGTGTGTGTGTTTGTTTGTTTCTGCTATAATTTGATTAGATGTTTGGTTATGTATTGAGCTATAACGACTGAAGCCCTGATAAGGAAGTGTTTTACAAAGAAACATACAAAACATATGTTTGTTAAACACAATAATACAATAAATAATAATTCATAATAAATGAAATCTTTACCATAATATCCCCATGCCGCCCTGCACCTTCTGTAATTCTGCAGCATTTTAGTTTATTTTTTGTAATTGTTTTAATTCTTTAATTAAAATATGTAAACAAAAAATAATAATCTAATTTTTAAGGTGAATTTCATAGCTAACAATTTTATGGGAAAAAAACAGTATATAGGAAATATTTTTTATTTATATTATATTATAATGGTTATTTAATTTAGCATTATTGTATAATTTTTTTTCTTTGTTATTAGTCTTATATGAATCTTTTATTCATTATTTTTATTTTTAAGATTATTATATAATGAACATATTTTAACAGAATTGTGTACACACACTCGTTTAAAGCTGAGTGATATCGAGTAACTTGTGTCTCTTTATGAAAGATGGTTTTGTGCATGTGTGGCATTGTGTTGAAACACTATGAGCAACGGATGTGCGGTGAGGTTTTTAGCAAGAAACTTCCTCTTACTAGATACCACACACACACACACACACAAAGAGCATTTAGTTTTTTATCTTTATTTAAGATAAGCATGATGGAAAAGCTGGTGCATGTTGGTTCATCTTCTGTACAGCGTCGTTCTCACGGTTGCAGGTCCCACGGCTCCTCTTCACATCGTCTGACTCTTGAGTAACTTTCTTTTGGCGGATCCGCACACAACTTCGGCTCAGGTTTCACGCCGGATGCCCTTCCTGACGCAACCTCCTTATTTGTATCCGTGCTTGAGACCGACTGCATGCAGTGATCAGGTCGAATGGGGTGTGGCAACCACCGCAGTGGAGCTCGAACCCGGATCCTCAGATCCCCAAGCCGACAACCTAGCGCCTTAGCCGCCTGAGCCACCACGTCCCCTGACTTATAAAGTGATTTCACAAATTCAGTTATATCATAACCAAAGCAGAACAAACACAAACAGGCGAACCTGAGAACGAAGCTTTAGACACGTAAACAGGAACATCAGCGTCTGAGTTTAATGAGCTGTCTCGGGCCGCTCAAGAGTCAACTCTACTGAACAAGTGAGTCGACTCGGCGTCATCCTGCCTACTGCAAGTGAATCAAACGTGTGTGTGTGTGTGTGGTTGTAGATGCAAGCAGAAAGATAAGAAAGTGAGAAGAGAGAAAGAGAGGCAAATGGGCCAACAGATTGCAAGAAAGACACACAGACAAATGTAGAGAGTCGGAGAAAAACAGAATAACAAGAACAAAAGATCGAAGTGGAGAGCGTAGTTTTTAATTTTCTTTACTTTTTTTTTCCGTTTTTGGTCTGAAAACACCAGAATCAAATTTCTGATTCCGAGTATGCCGATTCAAATTCATATGGCGATTGTTGTCCTGTACAAAGTGACCTTTCACACAAAAACACACACACATGTATACAGTAAAGTGTATAGAAATGTGTTAGTGTGATGAACGTGGCCGTGTAATTCTTCCTCGTCTCTTCTGGTTCTTCACGCAGCACCTGAGAAAAGGTGTGCACTATCGCTGGGGGTTCTTCGCTCCGAGCGGCTCGGCTCTGGACGACGTGAGTGAAATCGTGGACGCAGGAAAGGTACGTCTCGTCCCAGCAGCAGCGCGGTGTGCGGGGAGGCCGCACCCAGAGACGTGATCTCTCTCTCCATGTTGTGTGTGTGTGTGTGTGTGTGTGTGTGTGTGTGTGTGTGTGTGTGTGTGAGAGAGCGAGATAAATAAATAGAAATAGTAAAAGAAAGACAGGAAGAACCTCGTGGATTTAGTGGAATTATTTAGTGTTTTTTTTTTTTTTTTATTCTGCTCCGTTACCTACCAGCATGACATGGTTGTGATCGTCATGGTGATGCTACACACAGTGACCTCATCACTGATGCTCATAACAGCACCACTTCCTGGAAGCTGCTCTGTGTTTGTGTGTGTGTGTGTGTCTTATCTTTCGGTTTTATCTTTTCTTTATGCATTTCCTCTGTTTTCACTCCTCTCCTTTATTCCTACACATTTCCCATTTTCTCTCTTCTTCTTTCTCCTTCCTTCCTCCATTAATTTCTCATCTTTTCTTTCTTATTGTTTCTTTCTTCTACTTGTGTCCCTCATCTTGTCCATCTTTCTCTTCTTTCATTTCCTCTTCCCTTTCTTTCTATCTATCCACCGCTTCCTTCTCTCAACCCTTTATCTCTCTCTCTTCTTCTCCCTCCCTTTTTTCTCCCCACCTGTTTCTGTCTCTTCCTCCCTCTTTACTTTCTCAATTCCATTTATTTCTTCTCTTTTCCAACCGTTGTATCTTCCTCTGTACTTCCTGTCTGCTCACCTCTTGTTTTGTTCTTCCTCTTTTCTCTTTTGTCTCTTTTTATCTATCTGATTCTCCGTTTCTCAATCTTTACTTCTCTGTTCTCTAACTGTTAATCTCTCTCTCTCTCTCTGTCTCTCTCTCTGTAGATCCGTCCAGTGGTGGAGAAGACATTCTCCTTCTCTCAGGTCCCCGAGGCCATGCAGAAAGTGGAACAGGGCCACGCCCGCGGCAAAACTGTAGTAACTGTTGTCAAAGACGAGGACAAGTGACCACAGCAGAAAAGACAAGGAAATGCATTTCACTAAGGACAGGTCTTAAAAAAATGAAACCAGTGATCAGGATTAGACTTCACCCTGAATGACAGAAAAAAAGACCCAGAAAAACGCAGATGTACGGTGTGATCTGATAATACAATCAAATGTGAATCAGATTATCTATGAATATGAAGCGTTTCGTATTAGAAATATCTCCCAGAAGTAAATTGTGCATTACAGATATCCTGATAATGGCTGCAGTTCTTTCAGGAAACAGATTCTTACTCACGACGTACAGAAACCACCACAGTGGTTGTTTTATAACACTTCCGTCCTGTTACCGTAATTAATATATAATAATAATACTCGGACTCATGCGCTGTGTACACACATCTCTCTGAATAAAGGTGATAAATACGAATATTACAAGCGGTTTAAATCTGTTGTATCTGATTATTTTCACAGGTTCTAATAATTGAGCTTCTGCAGCTCTGTGATGGACGTTAGAACACTCGTTCTGCAAAATACAAACTTAAATGTTCAAATATGACCTGATGTTAGCACTGGTCAATAAGGCAAGGAGATTTTATTTAGCGTTGGATAACATGTGCTGTTTTGTGCTTCTTCCACCGACAGTGTGAGCATCGTGCCATAGATGTGGTTATGATAATGTTAGCACCAGAGGTGGGAGGAAAACTGAGTATGTGTAATTTGTACTGTGTTTTTTTATATGTACCTAAGTACTGTTTTACATATCTCTACTTTAACTTGAGTAGTCTTATTAGATCTTTTTTTTTTTTTTACTTCACTGTGTTGTACAGCAATTTTTGCTTGTACTTAACTACATTTCTGCATGGTGTTGTGTTACATAACCACATTAGTGTGTAGTATTTAACGCACACATTTGGCCACCCGCCACTCACCTAAAACTTCAGTAAATTTCAAGGTGAGTACTTTTATACTTTTTGTCAGGTAAAGTGTTTGTTCTACTACATCTTGTAATTTCCACCCTTCAGCTAGGAATACATCACTACATACATCAGTTTTGAGCTTTTCAATAGCATTTAAACTCGTACATTTACCTTTAACGTGTGGAAGAAAAAAAGTTATTGGTGTCTTGGTTTACAAGTACATGTATCACGCATAACACAGAAACTGCTCTGTCGTGATTCTTTTCAAAGGTAAAGTGCAGGTTAATTAGTTTTATTTTTACAGCAGTGATTCCGTTAGTGTGTCACTCAGTCGAGTGTCATTAGAGAGATTTTTTTGTTTATTCTTTTCAATAAAAGTGTTTCCGTTGTGTATGCGTGTGTGAAAAGAGCTCAGTGGTTAAGGCATTGGACTACGGTTCGGAAGATCCCAGGTTCAAACCCCACAACCACCAAGTTGCCACTGTTGGGCCCTTGAGCAAGGCCTTTAACCCTCAACTGCTTAGATGTGTAATAAGATAAAAATGTAAGTCGCTCTGGATAAGAGCGTCTGCCAAATGCCTAAATGTATCTGTCTGGATTTATTTTTACGTTTTATTTTTACTTTATATTTTGTGGTAATTATTTTTATGTATTTATTTTGTGGGGCAGTGAAACAAATAATTTGAGTTTCTATTATTTCTTATGAGAAAATTCAATTTGGTTTACGAGTGTTTTGGAAGCCCACTTCCAGAACGAATTATGCATGTAATTCAAGGTTCCACTGTAATTAAGTAAGCAAACGCCATTTTGTAACAAAGTTGAATAGCTTGTTAGGAACGTGAAGGCAGCCTGGAGTCAAATTCAGCGTTAACCACATGCATAGAAAAAAAAGGAAATTCTTTGTACCCCGATTGAAATTTTGCTTGTGGTGTGTCTGTATACCCGTGCGCATACATGTGTGTTTACTGTATGTGCAAGTTCTCTGTTCTTTTAATATTTACTGGAAGTGGTGACCCCTGCAAACAGGAACAGTACTTAGGAAATGACTGATGTTTCATTTCAATATAGTGGGCTTGTGTAGAACGTTTGTGAATAATTTAACAGCGTTCTATCTGACTATTTGGGGAGAGATTGAAAGACACAAAAAAAACTTTATTCTTAATAAAACAACTCTTTACAGCTATTGAAAGAAAATATACAACAGACAAGGCGTGACGCGAGAGCGCCAGAAGAGCACCATGATAAAGTCAGGCACTTTAGGGGAAGTGGTGTAGAGTTCACGCTGCATCAACACCTCATTGCATTTAACGTTAACACTGTAAAATATTGCATCTAGTTTGTAAAGCTCCAGCTCCATGGTTATTGATGCGTTTTAAAGCATGACATTTTTATGAATCTGAGAGTAAAAGATGATGCAGATTCCAGGAATGACCTTGTAGAGCTAGAAGAATTGTTTGGTTCAGTCCTCTAGACAGAGCTGCACCGTGTGGCTGATGGGTATCAGGAGTGGAGCTGCCCCACAGGGCACACAGTGAGCATGGGTTATTGCACAGGATAGTCCTCGCTCGATTTATCTCGTGCTACAGGATTTCCACCGTCCATCTCTGATTGGGTTTCTGCTCGTCAAACGAATTCAGAATCACCTGGTTTTTGTCGTACTGCTGTCCACCTGGAAAGACAAGAGGGTTCATAGTGTTAGCAGGTTTATGTTTGAGGCTAATCAATTAGCTAAGTAGCTTTGTTTAAGAAAAAATGTAAAAGAAGTCACTTAAACCACTAAAACGTTAGGAATATCAACATTTTCTTTTGGTGTGTTGCTAAAGAAAAGTTGCAGTATACATAATATTTGACAGTAATTTCACCACTAATTAGGCTTAAGTCATAACTTTCACCAAACTGAGAAATGTCTGAGCAATCTGTTAAATGTTTCCTGTATAGAAGAATGAAAATGAGATTTTTAGTAGTGTTTTAACTTTTAACATACAACATTTGCCTTTTAGTGTGTGGAGGGAAAAAAGGATAGAAAATGCAGAGTGAAGAAACAGTTTAATCTTTTTTGTTTTCTTTTGGCTTTGACTTCAACAGAATGTAAAAAAAAAAAAAAGGCCAGACTCAAGTTTTTTCTCTATTTTAGAAAAAATATCTGTAAACTTTATTTAATATAACACCTGTATGTAATTTAAAGTTAAATAGCTAAGATAAATGATCCCAGTAAAAGAGCCTAAATATTACATTTTTTTAAAAATTATTATTATTTTTATAAAAAAAGAAAAAACATAATTTGGTAGTCGGAAGACATGAGATAACCTTCCAAGAGCCACCTTGTGGTTATACTTGGTAATGCAGACAACTTTCTGTACTGTAATTGTTCGAATTTAAAACTCTACTACTGAAGATGTTTAGATGTTTTAAGATGCTTATGTTATAAGGCGGCACGGTAGCACTGTCCCCTTGCACCTCTGTGTGAATGGAGTTTGCATGTTTTCCCTATGCTAGGTGGGTTTCCTCACACAGTCTACACGCAGGTTAGGCATGCAGGTTAGGCTAATCGACATTCCCAAAATTGCCCATAGTGTGTGTGTGCCCTGCGATGGATTGGCACCCTGTCATGGGTGTACCCCGCCTTGTGCCCTAAGTTCCCTTCACCAACATTCCCTGCACAGGGAGTAGGGAGCACAGTCCTGTACATTCACCATTAGGGGGCAAGAGGGATGTGAAAATATGGATTGCGATGGATTGGCACACTGTCCAGGGTGTACCCTGCCTCGTGCCCTAAGCCTCCTGGGATAGGCTCCAGGCCCCTCACGAACCTATATACAGAATAAAGCGTTATGATCTACGAGTGAGTGAGCAAGTGCTTTTACTGGGATCAGGTTACGCCCCTCCCCTCTGGAGAGCACAGCCAAGGAGACAACTTCAGTGGGGTTCAAACCCGCAATCGGACGATAGGGCAAAGTAGGTTTGCCAACAACAAAACTGCAAACCTAACTGTAATAAAATATTTAATTTAAATATAAATACAAAATCTTGCTTTCTAGGTTGTCCTCTGCTAAAAAAGCAAGCATTGTGGTTTGTGTGATACCAGCACTAAATAATAAACACATTATGCATCATTGGTATTCATCATGCATAAATTAATATTTAAATATATTTAAATATATTTAAATTCTGCACTTTTTAAGTTGTATACTGAAATAGAGCTAAACAAGTGTCAGTCTGGTTCTCTACAGACAGCATGGCTTTCTCAGATGACTTTGCTGCCCCCTAGTGGTCTTATGGTTACTTAGCTAACTTAGTGATGTTCTAATTAACTGAAACAGAATTATGATTAACATGCTGATGCATTGACATTCGATGTGTTTATGCTTGTACAGGGTCAGGTTTAGGACTTGGGAGAAAAGTGTGTGTGTGTGTGCGCGCGTGCACGTGCATTTTCAGGGCGTGGCTGTCCACAACAGAATGCTGTCTCAACAGGTCAGGGGCCCATCGCTCAGATAACACAGTGTCTCGGGTGTGGCGTGAAGCCTGTCATCGACTGCCTGAACACAAGGGTGTGTTTTCTGCCTCACACACACACACACACACACACACAACACACCCTGTTACATGTGCGAGCTCATCCTGTTTAAATAGGCATTCCTGAGGTGTGTGTGTGTGTGAGACAGACAGACAGACAGAGAGAGATGTGCCTCTTTATGCCGACTTTCCTTTTTTAAACCTGTAGGCCTTCTGTACAATCTATTTAATTCAAATCACTTTTGTTTGTATAGTGCTTTTAACAATTGTCATTGTCGCAAAGCAGCCATACACAATCAAAAGAAAATTTAGCAAATCCTCACACTAACCTTTGACCTCTAGCACCAGGTCAGGTTTGAGGTTGGAGCGGATGAGACCGTCAGCTGTGATGTTCCAAAAATGATTCTCCTTTCCTTGTTCGGGAGAGACGTTGAGACGACAGCCGGGCATCATCATCCCTGCCGCGGGCTCCAAACAGCAGTCCTCCAACAGCTACACACACACACACACACACAGATGCAACACAAATGAACATCACCTGGTTTGCTTTTGCCCTTAGTTAATTGTTAGATAATTGTATGCATAATTAATGAGCCTGTTCATCCAATCCAAAGCAGCCATTTAAAAAACTTTTATTTATTTTTTATTAATCTTAACAGAAAAATCAAGGCTGGTGAGGCAACAAGTGTTTATAGCTGCTATAACATTAGAGAGAAGAGAAACTCGCTCGTCTCTCAGATGTTCAGTAACCGTAAACAGATAAAAAGTACAGCGTGTCGATTATGCATAATAAAAAAAAAATCATAATCAATGGCTCATCCGTGTAGGAATAAAACACACGAGACGTCCTGTTACAGAGAAATAATCCACATCAGCATGAGCTCAGGAACAGCTCCACTTCATCACGCTTTTCTCTAAAGAAGTGTCTCTTAAATTAATGATTTCATACAAATAGAGTAAAAATAAATATACAACCCACTTGAACAAGCACTTTTCGAGTGTGTATCAGCTGTGGTTTGGATAAGGTCACAAACAGCGCAGAGAATATGATAAAATAGGAGTTTGATTTCACCCTGACCCTAATTTGTCTGGAACAAAGTTATTGAATTCAGGCTGGCACTGAACACACACCCACACAGACACACTCGTACCATGCACACACCCATATGTCCTGCCCCAGTCACTTTACCTAAACACAATTTTCAAATTAATGCAAGGATATCTGCACCGCGTGTAAAGCAAAAGCAAGTCATTATAGACGTTAAAAATTCATGTTCTCTCTCTGCTCAAGGCTTAGCCTGCTCTTGGCCTGGTGTCCCTCCTACTTTCGTCTTCACAGACACACACACACACTCTTTCTCTCTGCTCTACACAAAAACACTGCTCTGTCACTATTCTTACCAAAGGTAAAGTGCAGGTAATTTGTTTTATTTTTATTTTACAGCAGTGATTCCGTTAGTGTGTTTAAAAAAAAAAAAAAAATTTGGTTTACGAGTGTTTTGGAATACGAGCCGCTTCCGGAACAATTTATGCTCGTAATCCTCGTAATCTATTTGGCAGACGTAAAGCATACATGTCTGTTTTTTTGTGTTAGTCCATTTTATTTTATTATATATAACAGCTCAAGGAGCAACATGTTTGAGCACTTTCTAAAGAGTTGGAAATTAATGCTTTTCTTGTTTTGTTTTGTTTTTATCCGATTCATCGATTAACCAGGAAAAAAATCGACAGATTAATCGATTATTAAAATAAATGTTAGTTGCAGCCCAAGTTAGGTTAGTGAAAATACTCAACAATGCAAACTAAAACTATATAAAAGTCAAGACGTGATAACATCTTTATTCCACAAGCGGGGGAAAAAATAACAAAAGAGAGAGAGAGGTGCTGTAAAGAGACAGGATGTACAGTAGTACAGTTGTAATACTCAGCCTTATGCTTGTTATACAAAGAGAAAAATTGTAAGAAAGAAAGAGAAGAAGCGATGATGTGTCTGTGCCGATGTTCTTTGAAATTTAAGGCACGGGCGCAGAATGAGTCGGAATGCTAAACGTAAAGAGGATGACGATGTGACGTTATGACAAATACTTGACATTCTTCGTTGCCTTTGTCCTCATAAGAACTTCTTAACAGCTTCTCACACGTCTCTTAGCTCTCACTCATTAAACGACACGTCAATTTCACTCTGACAGCCACATTTCCTCTGTTACTGTAAAAAACACTGTATAGCACACTGTGCATGTGAGTGCTGCTGATCTCTAAGTTTGAGCACTTGAACGTCCGCCTGCACCGTGTTCACAGATTCTGCACAGATTCTATTGGGATCTGGTACCGGCAACTAATGCAAAAATGTACAAAAAATGTATATGATCATGTGTGTGTGTGTGTGTGTGTGTGTGTGTGTGTGTGTGTGTGTGAGACAGTGTGTACCTTGCAGCGCAGCAGGCCGTGATGGTAGAGCCACACCTGCTCGTCTGCTCCATTCTCCTCCAGCACCTGCACTCGCAGCAGCTTGATGTCATCCAGCGACCCAGACAGAGACATCACACAACCCGTCTCAGCACTACGCAGCCGGAAATACACCGGCTTCTGCTCGCGCACAAACACACATACACATGCATTTAATAAAGCACAAAAGAAATAGTACATTTGAATTATACATTTCATTTTAGATGTAGGTTTAAATGGTTTATTTTAAAATCTATTTACTGATAGTCTGACTGTGATGTTGTCTAAGGTGACTCAAAGTCTGTCACATTTGTCTTTGCTTCTCTGCTAATGTGTCCTCGTGCTCTCTCTCTCGTACCTGTGTTAACGGACGCAGAGATCCGATCTGGTTCCAGCCGCTGAATTTCCTCCAGTCACCGATCTCACTGGGCTGCAGTAAGAGCTGACGGCCGTGAAAGTTGCTCCCTTCATATAACACCCACCTATACACACAAAACATTACGTCATGACAGGACTACTGATTCCTTAAAGCATAATAAATTTTTCTTGACTTTGCCGGCTGTGCTCTCAAATCACTATTAGCACCAAATCAGCGCAAATTTTACAGCTCGCTACAAAACAAACACAAAATCACCTACTGAACACATGACCACAAATCAGACGTCTACCAACTAAAGATTAATTTTCAAAAGAAATCTCGTATTTTTTATCTTTTTATTTGTGCATCATGCAGTAGGAATAAGAATCAGATTAATGACTTCGGTAAACTTTAAGACCGCAGCAGCGAGTTGAGTTTATCTCGATCTGGAGCTGTGGATACATGCAACCGAAAAACTTGAATCCCAGGAAAGGAAAGGAAAACCCACCAGAATCACTCACTCCTACTGGATCTGGAGACGTTATATCATTTGTCTACATCAAATCCACATAACTGCTCATCATGAGCGTGGGGTAAAATAGCAAATTACAGACACTAAACGTGTGTTAGCTGATTGATGTCTGGGTCAAGGGAAAACATTTTTAGGTATTATGTCACATCTCATCACACAAGACTTTATTTATCAGTGAAATCGATTCATGCTTTTGATCTGTTTAAGTAAACTTTCATGTAAAATTTCCTAAAATTTATGGATTCCTTAATAATATATCACAGTCTCTGAATTGCAAGAAAATGCAAATCACTTCCATCTTCTAAATTTTGCAAGAGTATCGCTGCTTCTGCTTTTAAGTTTATGGCCATCTGGTGCCATAGGCACAACTTACTGGACTTGAGTGTGTCCCAGTACATTGTCCGGGGATGCATGTTTGGATGCATGTTTGGATGCAACATGCAAGGGATGCATGTTTGTATGAAACATCACAATAAAAATTATACCATATTGCGGTGTGTATTAGATACTTTTAGTAGTCTGTAATATTTTACAACCTGTAAGAAACATATCTGCTTGAGACAAATTGCACTATGAACACTGGCTAAGGAATCACATTGAATTGAATCAATTATCTACCCATGATTCACAGCGCTGAACAGTGCCTTATACTGTATATAAATATCCAGATGTGGATTTAAGACCAACGTGGGCATGACCTAAACTGGAAAATTCCAGATGTACAAAGTGGGGTTTCTCTCACACATTCAAGTTATTGTTTGTACTTTCCTGCGATATACACTATAGCATACAGTGCAAAAGTCTTGACCCCCCCCAACTTCTTCACATTAAATTAAATTAAATGATGTAGACTATATGAAAGAAATTGGAACATGTTTTACTGTAACAGGCTATCTAAAAATAAAATTAAAAAATCTGTCTAAGTAACAGCCTCAGCAGCAACCTCGTTTCCCCTCTCGTCTGTTCCAATCACTCAGCATTCAGCATCAGCAGTATAGTAATCACCGCTCTGATCATCTGTCATCATCTCACTGGTTCATGCCTTAAGTTAGATGTTTTTAGGCTTGAATGATTCATACGTCACAAACAAAAACATTCCTCTGATTGGCTTTCTGGACGGAAAAGAAGTAATGAAGAGGGGTCAGGACTGTATATATATTTAACAAAGTTTAACAGCTAGGCAAAACAGCTACCTTTTCTCCACCATTTCCCTGAACAGAGCTTTTCATCGGGGTGCTAATGAGCACAGAGTTTATACAAAATAAAAGTGGCTTTGTTTTGGAGCGACTCACTGTATCCCTGTCATGGTAAAATTCAGTGTCAGCTTTCTAGTATTCTTATTCATACTTGGTTAGATCCCTAATCTATACTAAAACTAACAACAAGCACCAAGTGACAAGAACACAATAGGACTAATGATGTAGTTAGACGTTGTTTTGTCGAAAAAGCCAAATAAACCCAGCGGTGAGAGATGATTGCACGTGCGTCATGTGTCAACCTGCACAGATCACTACCACACCCCTGTACCTGACTTTGGGTGTGTGTGTGTGTATTTGTGTGTGTGTGTGTGAGCTTCTCTTTCCTCGAACTCGATCGACAAATCCAACAAAAAAGCAGCTTATATTAATAACCTTTTCATGTATTATAGTTTAAAGCCATGGTTCTTTAAATTCACTAATATATGCCGAGTTCTGCGCTCTGATTGGTCAACCCGTGTCGAGTAATGTTCCGGATCAGCAGATTGTTCCAGAAAGTGCTGGTGTGTGCAGATCAGCCTGACTCACATTCCTCCATTCACCACCACGGACTGGCTCCGCCCATCAATCCCGGTCAGTGATAGGCTGTTGCAGCTGTCCATCAGCACGACCTTCCGCCCCCTGAACGAGGCCTTACAGAACAGAGTGATGGAGGGAAGAGAAAACTCCTGCTCAGACACAGAGAGAGAGAGAGAGAGAGAGAGAGGGAGAGACTGAGTCATGGTCACATGTCTGAAGAGGAACAGTGGAACCTTTATGACACAAAGAAGTGTTTATCCTTCCTCTCCTCCGGCACTCTATCATTTTCTTCTCCTTCTCTTATTTCTCTGCTTTGCTCTCTTACTTTTTCCACACTAACTTTGTTTTTCATCCCTTTCTTTCCTTTTAACCAGCCTCTCTTTCACTCTCCCTCCATCACTTAAGCGCTCTCTTCCTCTCAGATTACATACCTCTCTTTTGTAGTCTCTCTCTCTCTCTCTCTCTCTCTCTCATGACCTTATTTAGTACATTTATTTGTCTCATCCTCCGCTCTGCCAGCCTTTCACTCACCTTTACTCTCCCTCTTTCTCTCTCCCTCTTTTGTCTTCTTGCAGTTTTACAGTATTTTCTTCTTTATTCTCTCTCTTTTTCTCTCATCATTTATCTCCTATGCTTTACGTTCATTCACACATCCTTTATTTTCTATTTGTCTCGTATCTTTACATTCTCTCTCTCCTTGTTCTCTAAACTTTTACATGCCTTTTATTACTAACTCCATTTCTCATTCCTTTTCTTCGCTCATGCATGGCCTCATTCTTTCTCTCCCTCCCTCCCTCCTTCCCTCCCTGTCAGTTTCTCTGTACCTGTGATTGTTTCCATCCTTTCATCCATCTACATACACACCTTCCTTTATAGTCTTTCATCTCTCTCTCTCTCTCTCTCTTGTTCAGTCTCACACTCTTTTGCTCTGTCCTCTTTTGCTCTCTCTCTCTCTAGTTCTTTCCCCCCTCTCTTTTTCCCGTCCATCTCTCTCTCCCACTCACATGGCCGATGGTGTGCAGTGATCGGATGGTGCAGTCGGTAGTGACTCCGCCCAACGCAGCAGTGTTACAGTAATCTCCTTCCTCCAGCACGTACATGTTCTCTGTGAACTGAGGCCCTTCAAACGCCACCCAGCTGTAACACACACACACACACACACACACACACACACACACAAAGGTAATACACACTAATTACACAACTTGTTGTAATGAACAACACACAGACAGCCACAACAACCCAGCTGTGTTATGTACACACAAACACAAAAATACCTGTTTCTCTTACATAACCACACACACACACACACACACACATACAACAGAAGTAATACATAAACATACAGCCAGCAATGATATACACAAACGCAAACACACAGAAAAAACAGCTGTAACACACTCACACAAGGAGCTGGAAAGATACACACAACCTACTGTAACACACAAACACAACTATGTATAATCTAATACACAGACACACCCCTCATGCAGACACACACATGGATGTAACACAAACACAACCAGTGGAACTGTCTGTAAATCTAGTTCATTCCTTTTTTTTCTCAGGTTGCAGCAGCAATAAATACAAGCTCGAACCTGAGAAACCATAGCAACCACTTACTGTAGCAACACTCAGAAACGACCTAGCAACAACCTGGGATAAATCAGCAAACCATGTAGCAACAACCAAGGAACCACTTAAACAACCACCAACAGAGAGCCATGCAAAAACCATGCGGAAATGTGTAACAACCACTTAGCAACAGCCTAGCGACCTGATAAAAAAAAAACCCACCACAACTATCTTAACTCTATAATGCACCTACGATACCATAGCAATCACATAGTTACAACCCAGTAACCACCTGATGGATCAGAGCAATCACCTAGCCACACTTTACACCCCACCTGTGATACCATAGCAACCACGTAGGCAGGTGCTAGTAACCACTGGAGCTTCTATAGCTACCACCTAACGATAGTAACCATCTAATAAGTCACAGTAACCAACTAGCAACAACCTTAGCAAGCACTTGGAATACTCATCCACGCAGCAACACGCTAACAAGCTAAAATACCACCACAACCACATGAAAATACCCGAGTAACCAGAAAATATCCTTGCAAATAGTTAAAACATTATAGCAAATTCTTACCAAGAAGTTTTGTGATAATACAGAAACCATATAAACACACACTAGTAACCCCTAGTGCTACTATAGCAACCACTTGGAATAACCTACAGTAGCAACCACTCAACAACACCTTGGCAACCACATGGAGTACTATGCAGCCAGTTTAAATACCAAAGAAAACACCAGCAGCTGCAATACTAAAGCAATGAAACACGCAACAGACAAAGACAAAAACACACACCCACACAGCTGTAACACTCACACAACCACCTGCAATATACAAACAAAGGACCAGATTTAACACAAAAATAGAGTCAGGTATCTTACACCTAAATAGGAGACAAATACAATAAAACACAAACACACACAACTGGCCCAATGAGTCTTAAATACACAACACAACCTGACAGAATACACAGTAAAACATCCTGCGCGAACACAAATCCACAACCAGTTGTAACACACAAACAACTTTCATTCAACACCATCTCGTCTATAACACCAACACAACAACACACATCATTTGCATAAACATGCAATTGTACAGCTGCGTAGACCAGACACACGCAACCATGCACTAGAAATCAAACAGCTTTTTGGTTGTCTGTGTTACATATACACACCTTCCAGCCAGGACTTTACACGATCGAGGGCAGAATTCGGCAGGCAGGAACGGGGAGCTCTCCTCCAGAACCAAGACGTCACCCAGAAACCCGGGCTCGGAGAACAACTGCACCTGAGACGCACAATGCGCCAGAAAAACAACAGCGTTACTCACCGTTACCTTTATCACCACATACTGTATGTTCACTTAACTGTGTATTTCTATTGGCTCGTATTCAGATACATGCAGATTAGGATTCTAGTGGCTTTACCGTAGATAATAGCTGCTTTATTACACTCCATTACAGTGTAGTGAAACATGGGACACAAATCTGATACAATACAAATATTAAATTCTTACCTTAAACCTCGGCAGTCCAGCAGTCTGATCCTGCACACAAACAAACATAAAAAAAAAAAATCAAACACAATATATAACTCTTACACACACACAGACATTATTTAGAGATAAAACACTGCATGTCATGCTGATATACTGTAGAAAACTAATCAGTAACTCTGTAAGTGTAATACCTTTAACACCACAGCAATTTTATACAGTTTTTTTTTTTAACTTATTATCCATTTTTAGTTCCATAGTGTTGTAGATGATTTGGGAGACAAGGCTGATCGGGATATTAGCAACCACCTAGAAACACCCTAGCAACCACGTGACAAGATTATTACCTGTGTGAGGTACATTAAGCAACCACCTAAAAAGAGCGTAACATCCACCTGTGTTAACACAGCAACAACCAGGCAACACCTAGAAACCACTTGGGATAAATTACCAACCACCTAGCAACATCATAACAACCACGTGAAATAAATAACAACCACTAAGCAACCCCTTAGCAACCACTTGGGATGAATTACCAACCACCTAGCAACATCATAACAACCACGTGAAATAAATAACAACCACTAAGCAACCCCTTAGCAACCACTTGGGATAAATTACCAACCACCTAGCAACATCATAACAACCACGTGGGATAAATAACAACCACTAAGCAACCCCTTAGCAACCACCTGGGACAAATTTCCAACCACTTACCAACACCCTAGTAACAACTTTGGATAAATTACCACCGACCTAACAACACACTAGCAATCACGTGGAGTAATTTACCAACCACCTAGGAACACTCTAGCAACCACCTGGCATAAATTACCAACCACTCAGCAACACCTGGGATAAATTACCTGGGATAAACTACCAACCACCTAACCAACACCCAACAACACTTTAGCAACTAACTGGGATACATTTCCAACCACCTAACTAGACCCTTGCAACCAGTGAATGAATTACCAACCACCTGCTGACACTCTAGCAACCACCTGGGATAAATTATCGACCACCTAGCACCACCCTAGTAATCACCTTGGGAAAATTACTAACTAACTTGCAATACCCTAGCAACCACTACCTCCTAGCAAACACCTGAAGCACCTTAGAAACCCAGAGCCAAGCTTTTACCACAGCAATTCCCAGGAACCCTGTGATGTACAAAGAAGCTGTTTACACCATTTTGCTTAGGAAAGCTGAAGCCTCTAGGCATCCCAACTTCACTGTTTCTGCAGGAACTGTCTCCAATTATTATTATTATTTTATTATTATTATGACTCTTTCTCGGATCAGACATCTGCTGCGATTGTTACCAGAAACACAGGTTGGATGGAGGAGATCTTGTGATTGCAAGCTCCCCAATCCTCTGGACTTGAGTAGAGCCCTTTCTCCAGCACGTACACCTCACCGGAAAATGCAGGGTTCTCAAACACCACCCATCTGTTCAGGGAGAGAAACATGCACACACACACATGCATACACACACACACACACACACACACACACACACACATACATACACACACACATACACACAGCAAATGAACAATAATACATCAACATCTCAAACAAAATCACAGTGAACTACAAATCACATCATGAAGCTCTTCTAAATATTATAAAGCAGGAAGTGTTTCACTATACAAACACTAACCCTGCAATTACTCATTGAAATGTGTGTGTGTGTGTGTAGGTGAAGGCTTTATCACCAGGCAAACATTCAGTACTGCTTTATAAACATCAGTGGTCGATTCCCCGAACCAATCAGCTCCGGTGCTGAGACACAATTAAACGTTTGCGTTGAGTTTGTGATTGGATGCTGTGGCTGTAAAACCTGCCCACTCTTCAAACAATGTGTAAAGGCTGAGTGTGGGTGTGGATGTGTGTGTGGGAAAGAGAAAGAGAGGGAGAGAAACTCATTCACATAACTGACCTTCAGTACACGCCTGAAAGAAACTGAAAGCATCACTACTGCTCCCTAAGGCATATTTATCTCAATATTAATAAAAGTTATAGATATTTTAAAAGAATTGTTTGAAGTATATGAAAGACGTCTGCACCAAACATCTTATGTAAATATCTGACTATAATTAGTGCAACTATACTCTGCAACAATTTTATGTTTTCAGCTATTTTATAAAATTATGATATTATTATGGTATGACAAATTTAAAGGAGTTTGAATTAAAGGTGCAATCTTTTCTGTTTTGTAGACATTTTACAAGGTGTTTAGCATACATCTGGCCTGAAAAACACATTTCTACAGTGAGAATCAGCAGCGAGCTTGGAGACGGGTTCAAGAGCACAGCAAGGACAAAGCAAGGAAATCCAGCTTCTCCTTGTGCATTTATTGTCTGCTTGAAAAAGCTCATGATAGAGATACAAATGCAAAAAACAGGTGTGCATGGTGAATACATAAATAACTTGGGCTTTGAGCCACTTGAGATGTGGACCTGATTGAGGAAAAAACAGGACTTGCCGGAAAATTCAGACCTCTTACGTAAGAATCGTGATTGTTAAAACAAAGACACTCGCATTTAGAGAAACAAACCTGGAAAGAAAACCAACATTGGGCAACGTCGAGATAGAGAAAGTAAAAGAAATGTGAAACCTACTGAGTAAGCATGTTGACTTGAGATAATGACTATAGCACTGAAATAAAGAAAGGAATAGGAAAAGTTGATAACTTGATCATGATGACAGGTGAAAATATCCTTACTAACTCACTCATTATCTACACTGCTTTATCCTGTATACAGGGCCGTGGGGAGCCTGGAGCCTATCCCAGGAGACTTAGGGCATTAGGGCATGAGGTACAGGGTGCCAATCCATCGCAAGGCACACACTTATACACACACTCATTCACACACTATGGACAATTCTGGAACACCAATTAAGCTAATCTGCAAAGTATGAGACGAACACACATACTCTGCACGGGAATCAAACACACACTTTGGAGGTACACTGCTCACGACTAAGCCACTGTGACGCCTTGAAGATGTCCTGAATATAGTATATAAACTTACCTAAAATATAATTACCACAAACCAAATACAATATAATCAAACTTATTTATAATCAAAATGTACAAAAATTTTTGCATAAATTTCTTGTTCTAGTGTTAGGAATTTATTTCTTGAAAGAAGTTTGACGTAAGGTTTGACTAGAAATAAGCTTAATCATACATTTGGTGTGATGTAAAGTAGAATAATTAAGGATGTCATTATTTTGCAGTAAAGAACAAGTAAATAAAACTAAAGTCGAAGCTTAAGAATACAGACAAACAACTGGCTTTCGAAATGGATGGATTTTGTCTATTGGATGGAAGCGGATAATATGGAACAATAAAATGGAGAGAGGAGAAGGAGAAGGATTAGACAAACACAGACTTTAGCACAGAATGTGGAAGAAAGAAAAATAACAGAAATAACAATACTACAGAAAAATAATCAACACCATGGCGGGTACAGGTCCATGGTTCAGTCCAATCATCTTACTGCCCCGTCATCACCTGATCCGTGTTGCTACCTAATTTGTGACACGCATGCACAGTTGACTCCACTACGTTGGACATGTGACGTTAGTTTTATTTTTTCCTAGCACATTTCTATTTTTATTTTTAGTTCTATATTTTCCTAGTTTAATTAGATTTTTCTATTTAATTTCTATCGTATTCTTTTTATTTATATTTATTTCTTATTTGTAAACTTTAATTCTCTTTTAGGGTCAATGGCAGTCGTATAATGCATTTCACTACATTTCGTACTGTGTATGTTGTGTATGTGACAAATAAAATTTGAATTTGAATTTGACTACGACATCACCACTTGGTTTACGTAATTGTTGACTACAGGTTACAGATATTAATAGCACTAACGGCTACTGTGATATATGACACTGAACAGTTATGTGATTTATCCCGGAGGAGATACCGAGGTCACTGGAGGGAAGTGCATACCAAAGAAACAAATCGGTAGTAACGCTGATCTGATAGTGACAGCGTCTATGGAGGAGGAAAAAAAGAAATTACATAATGACTTCCTGAACATTTATGAAGCTGTTCCTGTTTCTTTTCTCCATTTCCTGCAACTCCATCTCCACTGTAATGATAACTGTAAGAGATTTATAGCTTTCCTGAACTCAACAAGGAACAACAAGGTCTTTGTGTGTGTGTGTGTGTGTGTGTGTGTGTGTGTTAGAATGTGTGTGTAAGCGACAGTATAACGTTAGAGACATTTCTGTTTTAATACTCACATTCTTTAGCAGTGTCTCTCACACACACACACACACACACACACACACACACACACACACACACACACACACCTCTGAGGTGTTTTATCACACCCAGATGCACTGAGCAAACACGGATGGCCACGGGGCCAGAGCAGAAGTGTGTGTTTGTGTGTGTGTGTGTGTGAAAGTAGTGTGTGTTAGTGTTACTCACACTTATTTAGTCAGTCATGTTATAACACACCACTGAGCTGTAACATGTTGACTTCCTGTTTTTATTACACTTAAACACTGTGTGTCCACAGATTCATTCAAGGTTTTGTGTGTGTGTGTGTGTGTGTGTGTGTGTGTGTGTATGAGAGAGAGGGAAAGTCATATTACACACAGACTTAAACATACAGTAAGAATAAACATGTCTAAAGCAATACCATTGATAAGAATCAGTCTGCTCTTAAAGCTATTTTTTTCCAGTTCCATAAAATGTCATACTTTAGATATGATATATATTTATTTATTTATTTTAAGTATAACTACATTACTACAAGGATTATTAGTAATCCTCATTTATTACATATTATAAACTTAACTGTGTAAGTGTTACTAGTATTTATTTATATACACATTACTTATTTTAATATAATATTACACTATCACTCACTCACTCATCGTCATTACACTTTTATCCTGTATTCAGGGTCGCGAGGGGCCCGGAGCCCGTCCCAGGAGGCTTAGGGCACGAGGCGGGGTAGACCCTGGACTTTTTTTTTCTTTCTCACGTGTGTAGATGTCCAGAACGTAATGTTTATTAATAACATACACATGAGATGTTATGTGAGACAGAAAGCTCTATGTGTGTGTGGGTATGACCGGGCAGACACTCACACTCCGGAGATAACCTCCGCTGACTGGGTCTTGCTCCCGTACGCCGTCTCCTCCATGACCGTGACGGGGATGAGCAGGTCGGCGCTCAGACTCCTCTCGCTGAAATCCCGCTCGCTGAACAGCTTCAGCTGAGGGGACACAAAGTCCTGCGAGACACACGCGCACACAGTCACTCTAAAATACCCAACTGTGTATGCATAAAGCCTAATCTGATGGTGTGGAGTGAGAGCACGGCTATGAGGGGGCGGGGCTTACCGAGTGTATTGGGCGGAGTGAGCGCAGCGTTTCCCCCAATTCTCCCCAATCAGAGCAGTCGACATATTCACCCTCCTCCAGCACGTACTGACGACCCTCGAACCCCGGCTCTGTGTAACCTACCCACCTACACACACACACACAAACATTAAGTCACATGATCTACACTGAAACATTTCTATAATTATTATTAATATTATATTTCTTAAAAAGCATGGAAATATATGAAAGAAAACACTTTTTATGTTTTACTATTATGAAGGCTCTTTTATAACATAAATGCTTTGCAGCAGCAGGTATACAGCACATCGCTCCACTCACAGGCCGCTGAGGATCCTGAGGGAGCCGATGGAGGTCGGTTTCTTCTCCTGGACTGCGTTCTCTTCTTCTTCATCATTCTCCTTCTTCTCCTCATCCTCCTCTGCGATGTCGGAGACGCCCGTGTCGATCTCTATCGAGGCGCCCTGGAACAGCGGCTCCTCGTATAGCACGGCCTGACACAGAGAGAGAAAGAGGACAGAAAGAGAGAGAGAGAGAGAGAGAGAGAGAGAAAGAGAGAGAAAGTACATAGTTTAATAAATACATTTATTTAAAAAAAATTGGACACAAAAAAGTTCTCAATAAAAAAAGTGAAAAACATAAATAAAAAGTACACAAGGATAAAATATATTTTAATAATATTATACAAACTATATATTATATATTTTAATAAAAAAGTAACAATAAGTTAAAAATATAAGAATATAAAATAAGAATAAAATAATATTTTTTACAGAATTAATTATAAATGAAACTATAAATACTAAATAAGCATCACTTCTGTGTGAATTAAACAGAAATGTAGGTTATTTATGCAAGATGAACTAAAACACACACACACACTGAACTAGCGATGCTAAGAGTGTTTGCTAACTTGCTAGCCATTCAAGCTGGCTCCTGTATGCTCGGTTAGCAAATAAGCCAGGCTATGTTGCTCAGTGAGACAGGAACACCCGGAGGATGCTAAATCAAACATACGCAGTTAATAATAATCACTCGTCTCGTCCGGCCCATGCCTGCCCAGAATGCTAGGAATTTGGGGAGTTCATCCTGTCCTAAAACTCTTCCCCAGGGCAACGTCGGAGCCGCAGCAACACCTGACATGTTCTGTGTGAAATGCCACAAGACAGCATTGTTATCCGCTTCACCATGATGCCATCGTCCCGAGTGAAGGACAAAAGCAGTCATGAGGAAGTCAAGAAATGATTCTTTTAAAGCTTTCAATCATTTGATCCTGAAATCAAAGCAAGGGTTGAGGCTACACTGCTGAGCACGTGCTGAAAGGTTTTAGCTGAATGTTATTGTTTAAATTTGTGGAACTTTAAAAAATATAGTTGAAAAGTTTAAAATGATAGTTTTTGTTATTTGATAGTGAAAGTGAACCAACTGGCAGGATGCACTAAAGAGCCATTTAGGAAGAACAGCAGCGAAACAATTTAAATGGTTCAACTGTGTACTGTATGTGATATTCGATATAGCGACAAGCAAAATGAAAACTAGAATTATTAATAATAATCGTATATTTCTTTTATAAAATATTTCATTCATAAATTAAGCCTTGAAATAATTTCATACTAAATTACAACTAATTAATTTAATATTACAACCTATTAAAAATATTAAAATATTAAAAAGTGAATAACAAGTCAAATAAAAAAAAACCTGAAAAAATTAAGATGATGTAAAAGTATTATTTATACTTTTAGTTTCGTCTTTCGTGTCTAAAAGTTCGAGGCTGAAACTGCTGTTTTTTTCCAATCTTTCCAGATGTTTTAACCCTTTATTTAAATTTCTTTATATTCGTTCAAAATGTGTGTTCCTCACGTTTCCTGTCATCAAAAAGCAAGAGGATGGACTTTTTCACTCAGCATTAAATGTGCCTTTCGGGTCATAGAGAGAAAGATCAAACCATGCTGGTTATTTATCCTGTGCTCCCAGGAACACGGTGGTGTAGAAAGCTGTTACGCAGGTCAGAAATGACTCCACCTCATACACTGGAAATATTTACGCTGTCATTAAGTTGTTTGTTTTAGCGTTTGTCTACAGGTACTAACTCGAACATTTCTGATATCTGGCTAGGAAAAGACATCTCTCAACTCAGAGATCCTCTAACGGGATGGGCTAATTAAACCCTGAGCTCAGGAAGTGACATCGAACCAAAATGGCGGCTCACAGGAGGAACAGGCAACCTCTTAATGCTAAATCAGCATACAGACATGTTCCCTAGATACTTCTACTGTATAACACTTATTGTACAGGGCTACATCTCCAAGACTCCATGAGAAAAATATCTGCGAACAGAGAACAGAGGCGGGATTTGAACCCGGACCCTCGAGGTGTGAGGCCACAGTGTAAATCACTACACCAGAGTTTTGTTTCTTCTGTCAATAGTCCACTGAAATAAAAGATTCAGCAGATATCTAAAACTTTAAGCATTGAATTATAAAACAAGGGAGAACGAGACTACTAAGAGAAGCCTATAGCTAACTATCTACAGTAACTAACTGACTTATTACTACTTCATTCATTCATAAAACCTGACAAAAAAGTTGTTTTTTTAATCTTTTCACACACAGTTGTTTAGGCAAAAAACTAATCCTTTCAGTGTTTATAAGATATAAGGAATCTCATTCGGCTTTAAATGATTTTAGTGCTTTAGAGGTTTTCTTTCACACACACACACACATACACACACACACACACAGCAATTATGGAGTTCTGCCAAAGAGCCATGCAACCGAGCCAAACAGTTTAACAGTTTAAGTGTCTGAGCATGCCCAGTTTAAACCTGCTACAGCACCTGGAACACCACACACACACACACACACACATACACACGCACACGCACACGCACACAATAAATTTTTAGGCTTGTGACTTGAAGCATGCCGCCTGATGCCTCACTGCTTCCTCATTATTTTGCTGCTGTTGCAAAATGAAGGCGGTTTGTGGCGTGTCGAGATTTAACCAGGACGATCCTGAACTCGAGTCAACATTTTATCACGCTACGTATATATAAATGAATTCTGCCTGAACACAACCATCACCAACAACCAGGTGATGGGCGTCACTCAGATCTGTGTGCTTGTTGATTATTTCTTACAGTGTACGGTCTTTCTCTGGAGATTAGATCTAAACTTGGTTTGTTCAAAACACAATTTTCTCAGACAAAAACACCATTAAAGTAAATGTTACCTATAAAATAAAATATGCCACAAAGCTGTTCTGCTCCTGTGTTGAAACATACTACCAGGTAAATTTCAACTTTTAAAAGTGGATGTGTTTCCATGTACACACTTTTTTTTTTGCTTAGCACTTAGCTGATAACGGCATGCGTAACTTCTAAACAAAAAGATCATTCTAAGATGAAAGTAATTACAATTCACAAATTTAAATCTAAAAATAGATTGTGATTTAATTCAAATGGAAAAAAAACTCAACAAATAAAAACTATTAAAAACGAAACAATTCTAAAATCACAAAACGTAAAAAAAATCTATTCCAAAAATAAAACAACATTGTCAAAAAATTTCATTGCAAAACAGAAAACTGAAACTTAAAACACTACTTGAACATTTTTATGCATCATGACACTGCACAGGACATGATGGTGCCTGAATCGTGTGAACAGCGCTGGATGTTTGGGTGAAACGTGAACTTACCTGAGCTTCGTGGGGGTTTTCCACTTTGATGCCGCTCTGCAATCATAAAAACAAAAGATTAATTAAGGCAGTCAAGATGTTGGTCACGATAATGAATTCATTAATTAATTAAACTATCAAGACCCAACAATGACCCTACCATTTTGAGAGGACGTAAAGATCCGATGAAGGGATCGGGGAAACCCCAGGACTCTGGGCATGGGTACTCGCCCACAACCAAGACCGACAACAAACCCTGGTAATCTGGATCGCTGAAGACTAGCCAACTACACACACACACACACACACACACACACACACATACACACACATAGACACAAACACACAAACAAATGCAAGTTAATAAACACCAACAGTCCAGACGTCTGATTTCAAAAGCCTCAGTCAACTTTTGAAGATAGAATTAGTTAAACATAACTCTTACAGTGATATTGTTTTATTTTTATTTTTTAATTATTGTTTAAAACTAAAAGAATTTCTGTCCTGTAATTCCTATACTCATTACGCAGATGAAATGATGAAGACAGCACACACACATACATACACACATACAGTACATGCACGCACAGAATCATAGACATATACAAAACAATATATACCTGTACACATACAGTATTATACAATACAAAACCAACAACAACCTGTAGGATTATTACATTAAAAGCTGCAGATGTGTATTACTTTTATTCGTGTTGCACAAATTCTATACACAATTGTATAGAATGTGTTTGTATGCTGTAGAATTTCAATTTCTGAACCCTTATCCATGTAAGAGTCACAAAGCCAGCTCCATATAGAGCTTCTTGATGTGTGAAGGTTGGATGACCTCGAATGTCCTGTGCAGAGCCCTGACTGAACTCAACCCCACTACACCATCTGTTCAACATGTGGGATAAACTGGTGCAACTGGAGCCTCTTTGACAGGCCAGCATCAGCTCCTGAGCTCACTAATGCTCTTGTAGAAATGTGTGAATGAACACAAATCCCCAGCGCCACTCTCCCAACATCCAGAGGAAATCCTTCCCAGAAACGTAAAGGGCATTAAAACAGCAATAAATTCATCTGGAATGGGATGTTCAACAGGTACATATGAGCATGATTGTCAGGGGTGCGCATACTTTTTAGCTCATACAGTACCATCCATGAATCTTGACTTTAGGCATGATTGCATTAATGTGTTATAAAGAACAGGGTCAGGCTCTGGGAAATGAACGTGGAAACATCTCCAGACAGCAAAGGTATTAGCTCCAGACACGCACTAGCAGGTCTTCAACATTCCAGAGAACCGGGAAACACAACCTTCCTATTCTCTCTCTCTTTAATATGCAATCTTAAGCAGAACTACATGGAGAGTGCTTTTCGGCCAAAAAGCACTAGATATTTTTAAGAAACGACATTTAACTACACCAAGAACTGTGTAAAGAACCCATTTCTCTTTTTAAAGGTCTACTTCACAAAGCCGAATCTAATTGCCTGCAAATAAGCAACAGTCACATTTAGTGCGGAACTGCCAAAGCCGAACATTGGGCTCCACCCAAGGTCTCTGCTCACACACACACACACATACACACACCAACTCTGCCAGCTTCCTGCTCCGTAAACAAGCTGCTGTAACCTGAGAGAAGGCCAAGGAACACTCACACTCCGGAGTGGACCTTGATGGATCCAGCGCTGTGCGGACGCCCGAAGGACCCGAGCTCGATGACGTCATCGCAGAACGAGGACAGCCGGCCCAATCCGTTCGGTTCTGAGAAGATCTCAATCTTAGGCAGGCTGTAATCCTGAGAGAGACAACACCGAGGAAATCAAACTGAATACGAAATACAAACACTACTGCACAAACAAACAAAGAGCACACACACACACACACACACACACACACACACAGGGCACAGGATGATCATAACAACTGTTAACTGATTACTGTTCACAAAACATATACACACCTAGACACACACACACCAAACGTAGGATACTTTAAGAAGATGTCAATAATTATTTTGAATTCATTTAAAATAAAACGGGTCTAAATGTAAGATACTTGTAATTTGTAAAGCAAAAATGCATTATAAAAATGCTGTAAAATGTCGAATTTATAAAAACTTAATGAAAATATAATAAACATTAAATAATAAATTCACATAATACAATCAATAAAAATAAATAATTTAAATCAAATGCAAAAAAATAAATATAAATTTAATATAAATTAGAATTGCAAATTAAAACATAATGAAATAATAAAGTAATAAAAATACTTATTACTTCTTTCATACCTTGCTTCTATATGTTGAGCAGCGTGGTGTAGTGTATAATGATAATCACACACACTGAACCCCACCAAGCATGAGGAGACCATGCAAACTGCAAGTCCACAGACCTGAGGTGGGACTCCTCCAAGCAGAGATGCCAGAGATGCCAGAGATGCGAGCCCACAGTGCTAACCACTACACTACTGCACTAAGTATTAATCAAGCTCAATTGTTGCTAAATTAAGAAAATGAAACACAAGCGTGGTCAGTATTTTGGCTGGAGGGATTCTGTAAGGCTTTTATCACTAAACACCATTTAAAAACCAGAAACACATCGGGATTAAAGCACTAAAAACACCGGATAAAAGCCAGGTTCTGGAAAACATTCCCTAAAACCATTTTTTGAGATTTAATTTCATTTAATTAAATGTTGTTGCGGTTCTCTGCCGAAAGACAGGTTCCAATTCTCACACCAAAAAACTCAAAACATAAATATATGTTACAAAGTGCATAAAATGCAGGTCTTCAAAAAATACAATAAATACAAAACAAATAACGAAAAAAGGAACTTAATATAAAATTTGAATAAATAGAAAATAAAAGAAATAATAAATATTAAAAACAGAATCCATTACATAATTTATTAATAATTAAGGACTATTTATACTTAGCTTTATATTATATGGTTCTTTAACTGAACCTATTTTTATTGCCCATTAAATTGGTCTGTTTCGTACATGCAGATTGATCAGAAGGTGTTAATTAATATTAACATACATATGATAATTATATTAACGCTGTATTGATATTGTACACCACTTGCTTGGTTTAAGGATGTCTTATAGCATTCACCGTAACGATAAATGGTTATAAAGTACTATTAGAAATATTAAACTAAATAAAGAAATATTTAAATGGTGCAAATGTTTTAAAAGAAGTCACGAGATTGACTGCAGTGGGCTCGGAGCTACTTCGGCCAGGATTGACGTTCATTTGAACATGACTCATGTTCTTATTTTCGCAACATAAAGCTATGGAGATAGTGTGAGTAACTTCCTCTATGTTCCTTTTAATATTATTTAATATTAATACTGATTGACAAATAAATGCATCTTTTTAGCTATTTTGCTTTAAACCAGGTCATAGTTTTTACGTTTGGTTTATGAGACACGCTAACTGCGTTACAAAGAAATCTCAAACTGATTAATTTGGGATTTTGGTTCTATACCAATCATGATCTGTTATATTACAAGAAACTCCTCAGCTTTCTGTAGGGTCTCGATTAAGCTCAGGAAAATCTGCCCAGCACTGGTGTGTCAAATCTGCATTCCTGCCCTGTTCCAGTTTCCCATTCCAACCTGAATGTTGAGCCTGATAGCGTCTGACTTTCACACCAGACTATCACCACTATCACCTCCTTCTCAAAAATGTGGTGGATGCAGCATCTCTAGTAACCCAGTGTACTTTTTTAAATCGCTCTGGAGAAGAGCGTCTGCCAAATGCCTAAATGTAGATGTAAATCTCTAGAAGCCCTCGCAGACCCATGAAGTGGGATGAACATGTGAACAGCAGAAACAGCAGAATTCAGCATTCACAACCTAAAACTTCCTCTTAACCTCAATCTTAACTTTCTTCCTTCCTTGAAAAACTAGTTTATTCTTTATCTCCAATCAAGATATCAGACTGTAATTGTTTAAAAAAACAAGTAGAACTTTATATCAACCACTCTACTTGATGTGCCTCAAATACAAATACACTAAAACATACTTCAAACACTAAGACAAATGATTTAGAATTTTAACCTTTGATGTCGTTTAGATCAGTTCTAGAATCTACTCAATTCTACTCAACCCCTTATATCTATTAGTACAATTCTGGTCATATATTAATTGCCAGGGCAGCAGAATAAACATCACATTTTGACCTATATGACAACAATCTAAATTGTATTAATTGTATTGTGTTGAGACACTACCACATCGTAGTTGAGATTTGCAAAACCGCAAAATGAGAAAAAATTTGAAAATGCCATGCTTTGCTTCTTCACCAAAACACACATCAGAAGCTCTTACCTTCACGGCTAGACGAATGGAACCAATCACCATTGGTTTGGTTGGAATGGGAATCCCGTCTGGCCCCACCTCCTGGTCAGGTTCTGGCTCCATCCACTCGTTCACTAATTCTGTCGGTCCTTCCTCTAGAGCAATGACCCGTCCCTGAAATCCTGGTTTTTCATAAAGCAGCCAACTAGACAAAGAGGAAGAGACAGGAATGTTGTCAATGCAAGTGTATAATTTATGATATGCAACATTTGTACAGTTTGTTACTGCACTATTAAACGTTCAAAGCTGACAGTAGACATAATGTTTGTAACAATATTTACCCAAGTCATGTACTTGCACTTAATATGTTTACTGTACATCAGTGTTCTTCACTCTGAAGGGAAAGAGCTCTACCTGTTTTCCTGTCCTTACACACCTGAGTGTTCATGTTAGGGTGTTAGGGTTATAGTCTGTTTCGTGTCAAGGAGCTGTATTTCTTAAAGGTTCTAAAGTATTAAAAGCTACCAAAAGTGTCTAGTATGCTTTAAAATATTGTGCACAAAAGGATTATATTTTTTCTTCTGCTCTACACTCTAATTCAGTAGGCAGCGATATTACACCAACTGCACAAGAACATAAAAGAAGAGTAAGCAGTGCTAGTCTTGCACAACATGGCCGGAAAAATTGACTGGTTTCGATTTTCTTCTAATATTTTAGACCGTCTAACATTTGCAAGTTCATCTAAATAATTTTAGAAGTACAGTACGAATCAGATCTAAACCAAAAACTAACTCAATTCGATTAAATAAATCAACCAAAAAAGATTTAATTGCCTCACGAATTATTGCGCAACTCAAGCAGCTACACATGACAAATTACATTTTCAGCTTCAATGTTTTTGTATGTTTTTCATACTGTAAAAAAATCTGTTATATATTATCTGTTATTATTATGTTATATAAAAATCTGTTATATATATATAATTATATGGTTCTTAAAATGCAGAATTGTATAGCTGCTTATAACTCATCAGTGGACATTTATAACAGCTTCTAAGACATCTAAGGATCGGAAACGTCAAAAACCGGTCAGGATTAGCGTCTTTGCACTACCATGCCCTCTTGATCTTAGTCTAAACCAGCCGAGCAAGATAGAATGTGCAACCTGCCATTCATGGCACAGTTCAGGATGTGAGGGAATTTATTCTGCCAGAGTGCAAGGATTTTATTTTGCTGTAAAGGGCACCAAATGTAGGAGGGGAAAAATTCCTTTAGGGGTGGGTGGGATTAAAAAAAAAAAAGAAAGAAAGAAAAAACGGTCTTTCCACAACGTTAGACTTTATGCAAAGCAATTAACAGTTTATTAAAGCAAAAAATAAAAATGGAAAAAAAGTGTTCCAAGTGTAATAAAAATGTAGAATTGGCTTCATCTATCGTGAAACAGTCAGATTTTCTGCCATCAATTTCTGTCAAAATTTGACTCATTCTGGGAAAACCCAAATTTCTCACCATCCCCTAATGGCTTTCAGAGAGATGACCGGAGACAGCTGTAACGACGTGGCATCGTCTACGTCCCTAAACACCTCGTAGGCCTCGCCACCAAATTGGGCTCGCTGGAAGATGACCAGCTGTGCGAATACATAATCTCGTTAGAATTTTTTTGACAATTTTATTACTTTGTTTAATCATTCTTTAGAATTCTTTGCAAAAGTACCTTCCCAGGTCGCTTGTGAAAGCCTCTTACTGTTGTTATCTGGAAAGAAAATAATACATACAGTATAAAAAGTTCTTGATTACTTTTAGTTATGCTGTCATAGTTAGTCCTGCCGGAGTCTCTGCTTGCACTCTACAGTTAATATACATTCACATTATACATTGTGTGACTGTGACCTTACCTAACTGCCATCTCTCCTCTTCTTCTCTTTCCCCCCCTCTTTCTTTTTCCTCTCTCCTCCTGTCTCCCCCTTTCACTCTTTCTCTCTCTCTCTGTCGAGCTACACATGTCGTTCCTGAGCTGCCAGTGATCCAGACTCCCTCTGCCCTCCGGACCTGTCTGACCCATCCTGGTGCCCCGCTTCTGGCTGAAGATCTCGTCACATGGATGCCCCGTGTGTCTCTCTGGGATGCGTCTGGTGTCTGGGAATGATTCTTTCTACCTAGAAAATGGTTCTGGCCTTGACTGGTGTTGGCAACTGTTTCTCTGGGGACTTGACAGTTCGATAGTTCATGACTGGAACTTCTTACATGTCTACCTGAGTCTTCAATAACTACCTGGACTCCATAGTAACATCAATTAACATCAGCTATTATAGCTGAACTGCCTCCCACCCTACACACTGTATAAATGCAGATCATTTACTGCTTTCTGTTTCACCCAAATGAGGATGGGTTCCCTGTTGAGTCTGGTTCCTCTCAAGGTTTCTTCCTATTACCATCTCAGGGAGTTTTTCCTTGCCACTGTCGCCCTCGGCTTGCTCACCAGGGACAAACTGACCATTTTGATTCATACAAATTCACATTTCATACAAACTTAAATAATTCTTTTGACTGTGTAAAGCTGCTTTGCGGCAATGAAAATTGCTAAAAGCGCTATACAAATAAAACTGAATTGAATTGAATTGATTACATCATAACAGTACCTGCTTTAACTACACTTCTAACAAGTTACACTTGATACGTCACACATCTAACAGCAATCCCTTTTCCTATCATACCCAATGTTTTTCTTTCTAATGTCATCTCAACTTAAATTATTTTGTGGTGGAAAAAATCTCATTGTTTTAGAGTAATATGTACAGTGCTTTTTTACAGTGTAACAGTTGACCTTGTCACAAAGCAGCTTTACACGCATAGAATTTCAGCAAATAAAATGTAAAGCATGCTGAAGGAGATGGTGGTGAGGAAGAACTCTCTGAGATGACATGAAAAAGAAAACTTAAGAAGAAGCAAACATTTTGAAACATAAATAAATGCATACAGTGGAGCACCACACTCCAGCATGGAAGCTGGTCTTCAAAAGAGAAATTATCATCTTAATAATACCCTTAGAACTCGTCAGGAAACATTTACGGTATTCTATCGGACCAATAAACCACAGCCCTGAGGGTCTCTACATTCCTCCTGCTCGGATGTATATAATTCAAGATTTGAAAGTTGACACGACAAGCTTCAAGATAAAATCCTTAACACAACTGGATTTTTTTTTTAAATAAAAACTAAGTTCCTACTCACCTGAGTATGTGTAATTGACGGCAGTTTGGTTTGGTGTTCTGGTGGCTTTGGTGGAAAGATTGATTTCGGACGATCCGGAATCTTCTTACGACCTGGTTTTGTGTCTGGGTCTCCGGAGCTGACTTCGGTTTGTTTTACAGGTAACAAGGGAGCTGCTGCTTGGTTCTGGGAGCTACCTAAAGCAGGGGATTCTTGATCTGTCTTGAGACACTTTCCCAGGAAATCAGGAAGTTTGATTTCAGAAAAGTTAGGAAGGGAAGGAGGAGTAGGAGGGCTCTTTGGGGGATCACCGGAAACCCCAGGATGTGTCACAAGATCGTGCAAGGTCCTTTCCACCCCTCCTGGAGGTGCGACTTCAGATGTTGATTTCACATTGCTTGTATCTGGTGTAGGAACTTGTTGAGATGCTGTTTGAGACACGGTCCCATTTAAAACAGCATCAGGCTGAATTGGAGGTCTTCTCAAGTTTTTGGAGGAGCTCGTGAGGTTTGAAAGGATGGACATTCTTTCTAAGCGTGAAGAAACCTTTCCAGAGTTTTCAGTGTTACCTTGATCTTCCCCGTTTTCCTTATTCTTAGTCGTCTTTTCTTCATCGTTTTGTTCTTGTGCTCGTCTGGAAGACAGAGCTTTAAAGATCATACTATCTTCAGTTCCCTTGCGTTTCGGAAGCTGCTTACTCCTCACGTCTTCGCTTTTCTTTTTGATCAACATAGCCGGAGATGGATCTTTTGGCCCAGTGGTTTTCCTCATCCCAAACTTGAACTCCTCAGGGTCAAAAGTTTTCTCAAAGTGATCTTCTTTGATTGCAGGCAAGGCAAACGGAGGCGAAATCATCCTGGACCGGGTGTGCTTCTTTGGAGGAAAAGAGAAAGGAGAGCAGAGTTCTTTGATTTTACGGATGAAATCTTGCGAATCGTCAGACGTGTCCTGCAGGCTTTCGTCACTTGCCGAACAGTCCATTTTCCTCTCTGTTCTCTGCTTCTTTTCAAAACCTTGGTCCACATCCAGCCAGCTAGACGGGGACTCGTTTTTGGAGAGTTTTTTTGAGGCCAAGAGAAAGTCCTGAGCTGTGACTTTTGGAGAAAGATTACTTGACAACGGTAGTTTCTCAGAGTTCTGAGATTTTGTAGGGGCAGGTTTATGATTCTCATTGACAAGACTGTTTTTTTTAACCTCAGTTGCCTTCTTCACTTGGAAGTTCACCTGATCAGTACCTTTTGGTAGCTCAGCCTTTTTAACTACAGGTTTTTGTTCAGGACTGAGGCTTCGTGTCTTAAGAACTCCCAAGTCTGTACTGCTAGCAGGTGTCAATTTGACATCTACCTTGGCAGGATCCGAGGCTGGTAACTTAAGCTCATTGTGTGCAATGGTTGCTTCTTTTGTACTGGACGACTTAAGGACTTTTGGTTTGTCCTTGTGGTCTTGAACAGAACAAATTTCAGCCTCCTTGTGTCCTGCTTCTTCTGTGGTTTTTGACAGGGCGTTTACTACAAGATTGTTGATCTCTGTGTTGTTGTGGTCCTTACTCTCAGATTTTGATGCATCCTGGGTGGAGTCTGTTTTATTGGACTGAACGTTTACAGGTTTCAAGTCTTTGGTCTCTTTATGAACACTCGCAGTTGGTTTGACTGACATTTTATCCACTGTTTCAAGAGTTACCTTCTCCTTATCTGTGACTGAGGGAGATTCTTTATTGATAAGCTCTGGTTTGACTTGAGGCACCCCAATATCCAGTGCTTTTGTAATTTGAGAGTCATTTGTTTCTGGTTTTGATTCAACATCAATATTTTCAGTCTTTATTTGATCTGACACTTGATGCTGAGCATTCAGGTTGTTAGATTTAATGCCCACATCTTGCAATTTTCCAGCTTTTTCCTCTTCCTGTTTAGGTGCTTGACTTGCAGCCAGGCTCACATCTTCATCCTTATCCACCTTCTGTTTAGACACTTTAAGCTCAGTTTTTAGGTCTGCTTTACTCTCCGTAGCCTTAAGGTCTGGTTTAGGCACCTCCTCGACTTTGTCAGTTTTCTGTACAGACACCTGATCATCATTAATCTTATCTGTACATTGCACTTTGTCAGACTTTTCCTTTTTGCTTCCAGGCACTTGAGATAATGTTTTAATCTCTGATGAACACTCTGTGTTTGGAATATCTTGGGCTCTGGTTTCTTTTTCAGAGATTTTAGGTGGCTTTATCAAACCTGTACTGTCTTCAACAGCCTTGATTTTACCTTCGACTGGTTCCTGTTTAGGTTCATGAGTTAATTTAGAGTCTGTTTTATGCTCCACAAGGTTATTATCCACACTTGACAAAGGTTCAGGTTTGTCTATTTTCTGTTTAGGAGCTTGAGCTGAAGTTTTGGCTACAGCCTTTTCCTTTTTAGATGCCTTTGGTGGAGTTTTTATATCTACGTCAGGTTCAGTGGTCTTTACAGTCACCTTTTGGGCCTCCTTGGCTTCATCAATTTCCTGTTCAAGTGCTTGAGGTGAAGTTTTCAAAACTAGTGTAGGTTCGGTAATCTTCACGCTCACACTGTGCATCTCGTTTACCAGGTTAACTCTCTGATCTTTGACTTTAGACACATCTTCCTTGTCCTTGTTTACTTCTGGAACTTCAGTTGAGCTTTTCAGATCAGTAATGTTTTCTGTTGCCTCCACACTCAAATTTTCTGATTTTTCTGCTTTTACTTTCTGAAGTTTCTGCTTTCCTTTTGTTTTGTCCACGTCCTGGTCTGACACTTGTACTGTAGTTTGAGAGTCTGCAGTGAGTTCGACTTTCACTTTTTCCACCTCTCTTCTGGATTTAGGTTTAGTTGGACGTCTAAGATGTGGTGAGGGTTTGAGTTCTGGAGGAGTCTTTACCACAGCATTCCCAGCAGCTTGGTCACGTTCAGCAGATTTGCATGGGCTAAGAGGACCGTTGACTGGAGATGAATCACTGTTTTCTGGCTTGGCATCGGAAAGCGAGGGTTGCTTGAGTGAGTCATCGTCTCCATAATCAAATTCGTCCTCTGTGGGCCGTTTTAGAGCGCCAGGCGGAGTCAGGCGAGGCAGCCTGCTTCCTGTTGGCGATGCTTCAGCCTTGGGCTTTTTTGGACTCTTTGGTCGTGTTTCATTTGGAGCCTTGTCTTTTGTGCTGCTCTTTTCTGGTTGCTCTGCCTCTGTAGGAGTATTAGGCTTACTATCAACTTTAGAGGTCTTACTAAGCGAGAGTTTTCCTGGTCTACCCTTGGGGTTTTTTTCTGTAGGAGTTTGTGGTTGTGTTTTGGGCTTTACACCTTCTTTAGAATCGCTTATTTTCTCAGTTTCCTCTATAACACTGGGAGATGACGGCTGCTCCGTCTTCTCCTCAGGAGTTGGGCATTTTAATTCCTTCACACTCTTTAGCTCTTTGGTTTGAGAAGGTTTAGGTGCTCGACTAGGTTCTACATCTCCAGCAGCCACGGTTTCTTCTTCCTTGACAGGTGACCCGTTGTCGCTTTTACCAGGCGGTGACGGTGTTGACTTGGGTTTTGTAACACTGTTACTTGAGCTGGATTTACTTCTTTCAGCTTGTGCTGGATCACGTGTCAGAACTGGAGAGGAAACTGATGCATCGGGTGACACGCTCACGATTAGTGTTTTGCTCGGTTTTGGCAGGAGCTCAGGAGGCGTCTTCTTTGGAATTTTTGACTTGTCTGTAGGCTTAGTAAATACAATCGGCAGCTCTTTTTTAGTCGGAGATTTACTTTGCTTTTTCTCTGTGCCGTTTTGCGCAAGCTTTTTGGTGCTTTCCCCTTTTGTGGCCTCTGTATGGCTCGTAACTCGACCCACGCTGGCTTTTGTTTTCGGTGCCACTGGCGGAGCTGGACCCTTTCCAACAGCCCCTACATTTGTTCCACTGCTTGTTTTGTCCACACGTTTGGATGCCACAGCCGAAGTCTGGCGATTACTAACGCCTGGACTGGTCACTCTGGTCTGTCCCTTGTACCCAGACATATCTGGAGAGTCCTCTCCAGAAGCTGTGATGTTATTAGAAAGCTCTGAGGGCTGCTCCTCTACATCATTTTCAACCTGCTGCTCTGGCTTAGCTTCCTCTTTTACAGAAGCATCTCTGCTTTCGCTTACAGAGTCGTATGACTGCTGATCAGGTTTTTTAATTTGCACACTGATGTTCTTGAGGCTTGGCAGACTGTGGAAGTAAACAGAAAGAGTTACAGTTTATGTACCAGTGAAATTTATAAAAAAAAAAAAAATTAAATCAGCAACATCTTTTGAGATTGTTCATATAGTTCAAGACAGTATAGTTATCATCTTCATCTCTTTTACTGCACTTTGTTCCCAAAATCTCTAATTACAGTACCAAGCAACAACCCAGTGTCCCCTAAACAAACAACAAAGCAACTGTAGTAATGAATGACGCATCTAAAAGTTAATGCATTCAACATTGCCAAAGTTTTGGTTTCAAACATAATTAGATTCAGACTTTAATCACCATGTGTTATAGCCTACAGCCTAAACTTTTTAGTCTCTTTTCAGATGACACAGTGGCCTGGCTTGAATGTCCGCTAACCCTGAAAAAACCTAGGAGAAACTATACACACGTGAATAACGATTCACATTTAAACACGTTTAAACAAGTACATCATGGTGCCACTGCAATGCATAATAAAGGCTTAGCTACAGGAGCTTAATACGACCTGACAGTGAGTCATACAGAACAAATCACTTAGGAATTAAATAAATCATTAAATGACATCCTCCTATCCTCATCTATCTTTGTATCTGTAGCATGCATTTTCTCATGGTGCACATTAATAAGAATTCTTCTTTTTCAATAATGATTCTAGCTTACATTCACTCTGCTAATGAAGAACATGACCTGAACGCGACCTCAAGCATCACCCCTAAGCTTTAAAAATGAAATCCTCATTTATCGTTATGAAAAATACAGATTTATTTCAATGTGCATCGATTTGTTTCATTTACAGACTATTTATTTCCTGAGAGGATCTTTTGAAAAGCCAGTGGACGTTATTGTTCTGTGCTCATACAGAAATTCATGGGAAAAAGGAGATCATGTTACCTGCTGAGGTCTCAGCCGGATAATAGGAACAATTGTATTTTTGCACGCATGCACATGTATGCACAAATGCACTAACATTAAAATCAATGCAAACACAACTGACTTACATTCTGACTTCGGATTTCTGCTTGCTTTGGGAATTTAAGTCTGTGCTCACGCTCACATCTTCTTGTTCTCCTTCCAGGCTTGACTGAGAGTTTAGGAATACTCTCTTAGCGAAGAACTTCTCGCTCGTGGAAAGCTTGACGCTCCTCCGTTTCTCGACTTTAATCTCCTCTGATGTGATGTTTTTCTCTGCTTCCGGTTCCTCTACGGCTTCCTGATAAAGGGATGAATCCGACCCGGAATCCGGCGCTCCTAGAGCAACGGGTGCAGCTCTGAGTCCTGGCACGGGGCTCTGTTGAACGGGTGTGACCTGCCCGAGTGAGCTGCTTTCACTCCCTTCCTCCTCCAGGTGTGTTTCCACCCACATGGCTTTGTGAAGCTGTATAGGTGAGGGTGAGGCCTGAGCAGACTCAGTTTCCGCCTCAGGAAACAAGGGTTTTGTAGGACTTAAGGGTGACTGGGATTCGCTGTTCAGCTTGCGGGATTTTCTCCGGCTCGAGGTTTTCTTCCCCATGCTTTCTGTGTTGTCTAGATCAGAAGAACTGGACTCGCTCCTTGACTTGGAGATCAGTGTCACCCCGGCGAGGGCACTGTAATTCCCTTGCCCTCCCACAACCGGTTTCAGAACAGTCTTCTTGATGTCTGGAGATTTAGCTTCGGAGTTGTCCTTTACAGGGATTTCTGTGCATTCCTTAATGGTTTGTGTGATCTGTCTCTCGATTCCTTCGTCTGTCACACTGATCTCCTCTAAAAACACCCTGAGCTTTTTGCTCGCCTCCACAACCAGATGCTCTGCACCCGGTTCGTTTTTGTTTTTCGCCGCCGCCGCTAAGTTTCTCACGCTGCCACCGCTGTCACTATCCGCAAATGGAAAGTCACCTCCGTCTGCGATGATCGAAGCCACGCTCTGGACGCTCGGGCTCCCTTTATCGGTGAAGAACCCGTGCTCGATGTCTTCCTCTCCACCTGGGGAGGTCGTCAGGCTCAGTCCCGCTGATTTGCTTGGGCTCGAAACAGGTGACGCATTTTCCTCTGTCCCGTCAGACGATGTCCTGCGCCTCTTCGAGAAGAACGAGGCCACGCGGTGCAGCACGCTGCCACCTTTTTCCTCGGAATTCTGTCGTGCCAAAAAAAACAAACACAACGGCGTGATTAGAAATGTGCTTTCAGTATGAAAACCTGAAAAACTTACCAACTGTCCTGCCCATATGCATTCCAATGCAAACGAGGCATCTTCCTGCCAAGCTTTCCGTTAAGACCAGGTTACAGAATAAGCAATGTAACCTTTACCCCACGCTCAGTTAATAAAGCACCTTCTGTTAACAAGGACAACTTGATAAAAGATAGGAAAAAACAAGCATATCTTAGCCTTTTCATGAGTCTTTATTTCCATCTGATAAAATAGTTTCACTTTATGGTGTGCTATTATTATTATTATTATTATTATTATTATAAACTGGTATACTCAATTTACCAATTTTCCTTCTATTTGACTTCTAAAGCATTATAGGTAAAGAAAAAGGACATGTCCAGCTTCTCTAAAAACTTTTTCTACTGCACTTGACCTCCTAAGACACCTACTATTAGTTTTTAGGGACACACATTTTCTCTTTTATCTATCCATCTTTTTTCGATACTGCATGTGATAAGTTCTTCACTGGAATCATGACACATGTTCTTGACGTGAAGACAGGTTTTCTTACACGGAGCTTCAAAGCCTTTCCCTTAAACAAAACAATGACCGTTGATTTAAACCTTTATAAAGTGTCTCAACAGCTCTAAATCTGATCAACTTCACATTTTTAATTTAACGCATTAATACGTAATGCACAACAAACCTGAGCTCGCGCTTCAGGTATCCGCATCACACCGCCGTTATTATAAAGTTACAGAATAACGCCACGCTGGCGCGCTCGCGCACATCCACACGCGCGCGCACACGCAACCACACACCTTAATGAGGTAAAGAACTAAAGTAACATAAAGCAGGAATATGTTTTAAAGTGTAAATAATAAAGAATAAAGCGGTACCTGGACAGACCCGGTCTCTCTCTCTCTCTCTCTCTCTCTCTCTCGCGCGCGCTCTCTCTATCTTTCTATCTTTCTCTCTTTCTCGCGCGCGCGCTCTCAGTGTGTGACCGCGCAGGCGAAAATGAGCTGGCCCCGCCCCCTCAGTGACGCATACGACATTCCAATGATACGCCATTTTCCACTGTTTAACTTATGGAAGGGTTTTTATTCATTGTTGTGTTTGTTTGTTTGTTTGTTTGTTTGTTTTTGTTAACATTAACTCCTTCTTATTAAAACACGAACATAAAGTTAAAAGTAAACAAACACAATTATGCACATTTATGTGAGTAAATAAATAAATATGAAATGTTTTTTAAATAAATATAGAATAAATGTCCATACAATACATTTGGATATTTATTTTCAAATTAATTTAAGCATTTTATACCTAAACCTTATACACATATTTATTTTAAAAAGTCATATATAAAAGTGTATACATACATTTCCTGTATGGCTTAAGTGGCTGCAAAATTTTTGTTTGTTTGTTTAAAACATGGATTGTTTTGCTATCTGAAATGTTGTCAGGGTTTATTGTACATTATATTATTGTGTAGCCTACGCCCTAAAGTCCATCAGCTATTTTCAACCCAGTGACCGGGTAAAAAATAATTTTATGGCATTTTTGCCATGCCATTTTTGCTGATGTTGTTTATTCTTATTATAAACCTCTTACGCTGTATGCAATATCACTTCTCAACTTCCAAAATTCCAAACCTGTTTATGTTTATGGAGTTCCTGTTAATGAGATATAGTGTACAGTACAGTGGAACCTTGGATTGTGAGTAACCCGGTTTTTTGAGCGTCCTGCAAGACGAGCTAAAATTTTGAATACGTTTTGACTCGAAAAACAAGCGAGTCTTGATGTACGTGTACCAAGTATCATCGAGGATCATGTGGCACACCGAGTGTCACGTGATCATAAGTGAGCCAATGGTTCTTTTCTCTCTTGTGCTGTGGAATTTTGGGTAATTGTCTCCCATGCTCAGTCTCAGTGTCAGTGTGTCACTCATATAATCAACATCCGTGCACATGTACTGTACTGTTTACTATAACACTGTGACCATGTGTGTGCGCGTAAAGCATCTTTTATTTTGTGTTTGTGTGTGTAGGACGAATTTCACCCACACACACCAGTTTACAGAATAGAGACTCACCCGCATGCTTGTGTGAGGGTGAGTCTCTATTCGGTAAACTGGTGTGTCTATGTCTGTGTGTGTGTGTCTGTGTGAAAGTCGTCCTACCCAGCAGCCGCTTCCCCCCCTTGTCTGCAAGCTGGTGGGTGTGTGTGTCCATGTGTCTGTGTGTGCGCACGCGCTGGTGTGTGTGCATGTGAGTGTGTGTGTAAAAGTCGTCCTACACAGCTGCCCCCTTCCCCCCCTTCCTCTTCTTCTCTCTCTGGTCTCAATCACTACAGCAACGATATGCCACTGTATACAGCTGATGTCATAGCTTGGCGTTGATTCACTTCCGGCCTCTCTTTGTTCACTGTTATCGCTAGCTTTGTGTCTATAAAACTATAAATGCCTGAGAAGTGTCACACGTCACATGCTCCAAGCAGAGGAACCAAAAATAAAACAATGATTTGTACAGAATCGCCATTGAGCCTGACACAGATCACAGGTCCAGGTGAAATGATTTCACTGACCTGTTCAGGATATCTGACCTGAGGTCCCACAGGTTACTTCTACATCTACATCTAAGCATTTGACAGATGCCCTTATCCAGAGCGACTTACATTTTTTTAATCTCATTATACATCTGAGCAATTGAGGGTTAAGGGCCTTGCTCAAGGGCCCAACAGTGGCAACTTGGTGGTTTTGGGGTCCAATGCCTTAACCACTGAGCTACCCCTGGCCCACTCTATTCACTGTGTGCTTTTAACGGGTTCTTTTAATCTTTTATATTTTTTTCCTCTGAACATTCGGAGCAGGAGGAAGATGTGTCTGACTTGTTTCTAAATTGCAGGTTATTTATTTAACGTTAAATTTACTCCTAATCACGTTTGTTTATTAATTTATCTGTTTGTTTATTTGGATCAATGTTAAAATTAGAACTGCAACATTGCGCTAGTTTCACCCCCAGAACTTGGTGTCAAGACATCGCTGGACCATCACTGAAAATGTCGCAATGTGAGCACGCACAGTCTATGATTAATAGTTTTGTCAATTAAAAAAGCAACAGATTAATGAAGTGATTTTATGTTGTTTGTGTTTTCTAAAGTATCAAACATTATTAGATTTTTTCTAATCTGCACTATACAATTTTACCCTTTTTTGTAGTTTTATTTTGTTCACTTTCACAAGAATTTCCAATCAAACAAAAATATAATTTTAGTTTAGTTTTTTTTTTGTTAAATTTGGTTGATATATACTAGCCTACAATAAAAGACATTAATTATTATATTGAAAGCTGTAATTATACAGTATAAGTACTGTAGATATTAATATAAATAAAATCCTGCTCAAATCCCATTGGGCCATTTAAAACCAGTGACCAACCAGGCAAACATGGCATTTTCTTCCTCACCTGCTGCTTTTAGCATCAAAGTTTTTCGTATAAAACTTTGGATAAGTACATTCTCGATGGAGAGCTATTTATAATAGATACATTTTTACATTTATAAATAAGTTTAACATTTCAATAAAAACTTTAACTTCATTTATCATGGAATTTTATAATTTTTTTTAGATTTATATATTTATTTTTGTATTTATTTATTAATTTTTTATATGTATGTTTTAACATACGTGTCAAAAATTAATAACATAAGTATAAAAATATGTAGACATAAGTATAAAAATATGTGACATTTCTCTGCTTAAACGCTCGTTCCTTTCATTTTTTTCATACAGTAAATAACAATAAATCAAACCGTTATAAAATGTATTAATGTAATATGTGTTATAGTAAATAATATGTATTTTTTTTTACATAAAGCAGCAAAAAACTATCCAAAGCTATAATTGTACTTGTGTAATGTTAAGAACTGTTGAACTTTTGCTGTCACACCCTGGAAGTGTATACTTAGCATTGTTTTTAAAAAATGCAGTTTAAAGTTTGTGTAATAATACACACCTCTCTAAACGATGCTGGAAATAAATCTTTTTAAGCAAAGTTTAACAAAAATTTGAATATTTCTACAAACTCTGACAAGCTACAAACTCATGGTGTTTCTTTGTGTTTTTATTCTGGTGCTCTGTATCGTGACACGCTAAGTCAGTAACCCGAAGAAACACCTCCACCTGTAATGAACGCATTAATAATAGATAAGTGCTAAAATAGACAGCAATGAATGATAAGATCCTTTCTGAATGAAACTCACCATGTTGGACATCGAGTCACACCACAGTAGGACCTCAGATCTGCTCAGAAATCCACACCAGACTCAACCAGCTCTTCATTTTCCAACAGAACAGAAGTCAAAACTGGTCTGTTTTTTTGTTTTTTTTTTCTTTCAGACCGAACACAAGACTACATTCAGGCCTGGAGCTCTGACCCAGACGAATGACAGAGTGGAAAATAAAGTGGGTTTGCGAAAGAAATGAGCAGAAACTCCAGAAACTCCAGGACGCCGCTGCATTCACACACACACACACTCGCACACACACACGTACCCACACGCACAGACACACAAACACAGAAAAGCTCTAGAGCCGTTACGCAACTGCGGGACAAAGTCAAAGAGAAATGAGTCATCACACGCTGCAAAGGTGTTTTAGCTCATGAAGGCAGCCTTGGGCTGAAGGACCACGCCCTGAACGCCCTTACCCTGCCTCTCCCCCTCTCTCTCTCTCTGTCTCACTGTCTCTCTCTCTCTCTCTCTCTCTCTCAATACCTCTAAAATAAACCAGACCAGATGAAAGAGAGATCAAAAATATGTTTGATTTATTCATCTGAATGCTTTTATTGAGGTCAGAGCTGTATTTTATCTCCTGGATTACGCCCAGCACGAGAACACAGGCTCCCTGAATGCGGTTTGCGTTTATTACTTTTGCTTTTTATTCTTTTTGCTACTTTTCTATAGTTTGTTTTGATCTTTTATTTGACTCCTGTGTACTTTTCTGCATGTATTACTTATTGTATTTATATTGGATTACCATTATGTAACTTTCATTTTATTATTTAATACTATTGATTCATTGTTAGTTATTTAGTTATTGTTTTATTGTTATTATCATATTCCTGTGTATTGCACTTGAAAATGTATATTCTTTTTATATGTTTGCAGTAAAATTATCAATTTAGTTGTATGTATTAGTATATTGAATATTGATTATTTTTAGATTGTTTTCTATTATAATTTCTTCCCCACAAAGTATGCAATATCTATTAAGTATTTCCTACTTGCTCTAATTGTATTTTTATTATTATTATTATTTACTGTTAAAAATTTTTTATCTCATATATGTTGCCAATGCATTAACTTGCATACAAACTTAGGTAAAACTCCATTTTTAATTTATAGGGTTTAATATGATGTTGGCCCAAGATACACAGTCATGTTGGAACTGGTGTGGGGTTGTTTTTTAGGAGTTGGGCTCGGCCCCTTAGTTCCAGTGAAAGGAACTCCTAAGACTTCATCATACCAAGACATTTTGGACAATTTCATGCTCCCATCTTTGTGGGAACAGTTAAAGGACGGCCTCTTTCTGTTCTAACTGTGCACCAGTGCATTAAGCAAGGTCCATAAAGACATGGACGAGCGAGTTCTGTGTGGAAGAACTTGACTGGCCTGCACGGAGTCCTGGCCCCCAACCCAATAGAACACTTTTGGGATGAATTAGAGCGGAGACGGCGAGCCAGGCCTTCTCGTCCAATGTCAGAAATGTGATTCTGGAAGATTGGTCAATGATTCCCATAAACACACTGCTAAACCTTGTGGAAGCCTTCCTAGCAGAGCTGAAACTGTCACAGCTAAAGGGTGAGTCTACATCATATTAAACCCTATAGATTAAGAATTGGATGTTACACAAGTTCTTTTGGCAATATAGTGTATATACACACATACACAAATGTATATATATATACAGTATATATATATATATAGTGTTGCCATAATGCCAATAGTATTGGAATACCCAGGCCGATTGATTCTCCTTTTTTTCTTTCTTTCTTAATTAAATTTTTTATGTCTTTACACTGTAGGCATTTGGGCTTAAGATCAAAAGATGAATGTGAGAGATGATAAATCCTAATAAACTTCTTAGAACTTTTGATCTTAAACACAAATGCCTTCAGTTTTTAGCAAAAAAAAAAAAAAAAAGTATTGGCCTTGCTGTTCGAATATTTGTGACGTACTGAAGCTTAAGGACATTTACAGAAAAAGTCTGCATTTTTCCTAGATTTCTTCATGTGGTTATTAAGTCCATTTTGCCTGAAGTGAATAGTTTACTTCTGTGGTCTTTTGTGTGTATTTATTATTTCTTTTTACTTTTTAATCTAATTCCTGCAGATGCCTAGCTATAATTTTTTTCTTGTCTATTCCATTTTATATTCATCTTTCCTATTTTTATTTGTTCACCATACCCCGGTGTTATTATGTCCGAACGGTCCGCTTGTCTGGATCTTTACTTTTTTTTTTCGTTTAAGGGTATGTGGGTGTGAGAAAGTCACACACCCCTCTCACACAGATTCATACACATACACACACCTCAGCCTGTCAGAATGACAATTACACACACAGTTACACGGCTAGACGCTAAATTTGTCTGTTATTTTCTTAAACACTGCTAGGGCAACAGGTCTCAGGTTTCCATAGCAACGCCACTCTTACTGTTTCCATACGGCTCGAGGTGAAACAGCGCTGCGTGGAGGAACTGAGCGCTTCCTGAGCAGGAATAAAACACACAGTGTGAGTCATGAAAATTAATTTATAGACCGTTGCATGACTAATTAGAAACAGACTCACACACACACACACACACACACACAGTTACTTCCTCTTATATTATTAATATATTTGTGTTTATATTGTCATTCCTGTATCTGTGCTACAGTGAATTTGACTTTTAAACTATTTAACCCTGAATAAATAATAATCATATTAATACTAATGTTTATATGTTTACATCTATTTACATTTAATATATATTTAGATATATTTGAAGCATTTAAAATATTGCTCATTTTTTGTATTTTTATGTATTGAGTATTTTTTTGACATTTGAGAAAGTTTTGTCTAAACATATTATTTTTCTATGTATTTAATTGCTTTGAGGTGTTTATTTAAATTTTATTATTATTTTTATTATTATTATTATTATTATTATTATCAATAATAATAATAATTTTATTATTATTAAATAATAAATATAGAGGGAGAAAAAAGTATAAAAAAAATATTATTATTATTAATTTTATAATAATAATAATAATAATTTTTGCTTTAATTTGTATTAATTTGCTTGATTCTTTCTTAAATACCATTCACATTTTTCTTTTACTATTTGCCTGATATTTTCATGTTTATGCCCTTGTAATTTTTTTTTCTGTAATATTTTCCTTTATAATAAAAAACTAATTATTATTTGATCTTTTTTCTTGCTAATTTAGCCTTGGCATTAAACGAAATTATATCTGTAAATACACACGCACGCACGCACACACACACACACACACACACACAGTAAAATGTATATGAGTCTTGTTGGAATGTGAAATAACATAAAAATTCATGCTTTTGTTTCATGCTTCTAATTCCAGACATTTTTCTGGTCTGCCACTGCAGCGTAGCCCCAACACACACACACAAACACACACACACAGTAAACAGTCTGTAACAGGACACTATGTTGCTATGTTGGATATCGAGTTTGAAACACATCACATGGCAGCGCAGCAGTGAGGCGTGACGCAGAGACCGTCTCACTGTCAGGAGGGACGTGGGACTGTAGTGGGAAGGTTAACAAGGCCTTTATTTCTCTCTTCAGACACAGCTTCATTGACAGAGAGGTGATGTGTGATCGCTTATTAACACAGATGTGAAATGATGAGCTTTGGTTTCACTCAGCGAGGGCTTTAGAGAGGCAAAAAACGCTCAGCACAGGAAGGAAATAAAGCAGAGACAATACATTAACAGTGCCTCAGCCACACACACACACACACACACACACACTGAATGACACAGTCATGAGGTTCAGCCCTGTAATCAGTATATTTTATTTTTGTTTTTCAGGGTTTGTAGTCAGGACAGTTTCAGACAGTTTACATCGCGTGCATAACCTGCATTACCCTCGGTATTAAAGCCTGACTCATTAGCCGTCGCAGATTTAACTCGGCTTCACGAGTCACGTCGTTCTCACTGAAAACATCAGCACAGACATGACATGAGTCATTCATTTCAAATGAAAACTGCAGAAGTGATTCTAAGTTCCCAAACTGTCGCTAATCGGGTTTCTCATTCGTCCAGTCACACAAGGAGTAATAGAACACACTGCGCGTGTTGTGCTGTTAGAGGAAACTAACCAGTGTTATGATGAGCTACGGATACCAAGCAAACCTGCACTACTGTTAGAGCTGCTGTTACAGAGAATTAATCAACACCTTCCGACCAATCAGAGTCCAGAACGCAACCTCCAAGTTTTCATGATACAGAACCCTAGCGATAGTTACTAACTCTTAGCGAACGATCAGGCGACATGTTCATTAAATATAAAAACACAACTTATTGCTCATAATAAACAAACAAAATTATAAAAATACATTTCTACCCTCTTTAGATAATGGTATATAAATACTGTATACAAATTCACTCACTCGTTCTCTATAGTGCTTATCTAGAGTACAGGGTCAAGGGAGGCCTGGAGTCTGTCCCAGGGGAACTAGGCAGGGTCCACCCTGGACAGGGTTCTAATCCACTGCAGAGCACACAAGAACACACACAAGAACATTCACACACTACGGGCAATTTGGGACGCCAATTAGCCTGGTCTGTAGAAGGAAACTGAAGTACCCGGAGGAAACCCACAAAGCACGGGGAAACATGCAAACTCCATGCACACAGACCCTGAGGCGGGAATCAAACACTGGACCTTAGTGTTAACCACTACGCCAGGGACGACGCATCAATTAATGCGACATGTTAATGCAGAATTTCTATCTTATTTAAGGCTACTTTGTGAAAATGTCCATTGTTAAAAGCGCTATATAATTAAAATTTAATTAATTCATCTTTCTTTTAGACCCCGGACCCCAGCTTTTCACTGCTTATCATACTAACCATGGATGTGTATGTGACAAATGAAAATTACAACGAAAAAAAAATCGCTTTAAAAAAAAAAAAATCAATAAATGATCAGAATTTTTCAATGATAAAGAAAATGGGTTAAATATTATATTTTTAAAAATGAATAAATAAACAAACTTTCCAATGTTTAAGAACACGGTTATTAAACATTGTCCATATGTTTCCAGATAGAATTTCTCCAAATATTAGATAAAACATGAGACATTAGGACTGACTTATGATGCAAAAAGGAAACAACAACAATAATAACTTACTTTTATTACTTTTTCTAAGTTACTTTAAACTATATTAAAACTATATTAAACTACACGTGTATTTTGTTCATTATGTATAATATACACATATGAACATAATGTTCATTAAACATAAGGTAAATGTTTTGATTTATATAGGGATGCAAATAATGTTTTATTATATAATTTTAAATATTTGTTGTTTAATTTGATTAAATTTAGTAAACAACAAGAAATTCTCTAAAGCGTTACAGAGGTGATTAATGTGATAAATGACAGCAACTGATGCACATATTATATATATATATATATATATATATATATATATATATATATATATATATTGTTTTGTTTTGTTTTATTAAAAGGTGTGTGTCTTGGGGTGCACAACTGGACACTTCATAAAGGGTTAAAGTTTATGATCAGTAATTAGGCTGTGCTGCCGCCTAGTGGCCAGGTGTGGAAACCTCAGGAGCCACAACAGTTTCGTATTGAGGGTAAAATGAGTGAGTGAGAAAAGGCTTCGGAGTCGATTCAGAGTCGAGTCACTTTTAGAGCTCATGAAGAGCAGTGTGTGAAGATCTCCCAACAACACTGGGATTAAATGGAATTGAAAACGAGACTGAAACAGAATTGAACAATATGGAGTGTACTCAGTTCCCACATACTGCAGTGTTTGTAAATAAATAAACCAAATAAATAAATAAATAAATATATAAATATGAATATTAGCTTGACATCATGCCATCCCCTTTCATCTTCATAGAGCAGATCTAATGCAGACTGTCTGAGGCCACAAAAGCAGAACAGAGAGTTTAGAGGAACGTTATTTCCCTCTGGTGAGTCACTCTTCTGCTCTTGTCTTCATCTGGATGGCATTTTTGGTTTCTACGAACTGAAAGAGACAAAAGCCTCAAACACACCCGAGTGTTCAGCAGTTAACAAACAATACTGGGTCTGTTTTTATGAGGACTCTCGAACAGTTTCGCAATAACATTAGAGACCCGTTACTGAACACAAGCCTCCAGTACTCCAGTACTCGACCAAACATCAGGGTTTCATAACGAAACTCTGCGTTCCTGTCAAACCTGCGAGGCCTGAGCTCCATCAGCACGAAAATGAGAGAAGACGCTGAGAATCAGACATTCCTGATGTGTCCTGATGCATCAGACAGACCTGAGAGGACGAGTGGTAAAGCTAGGAGTGTATAATTAGCCATCAGAAACATTCCATTTCTTTAAAATGTGTGTAAAATGAGTCATTATTCAGGATGAACAAAAATCCCTGTGAAATATTTATTATTCTCTCTAATCTACAGGCAGAGATAAAACACAGTAAAGTCGCATTCGGCTTAGATTTAACCACAAAACTTTACTCAAAACATTAATCTAATCAGTTTAATGGCTGAACCTGGCAGTGATGCGCCGTCTTGTGTTGTGTTGCAGTGTGTTATGTTGTTGTGTGTGTTACAGTGTGTGTTGTGTTACAGTATATTGTGTGTTGCAATTTGTTGTGTTGCAGTGTGTGTTGTGTGTGTTTTGTCTGGTTAAATCTGTAAACAATAATTAAGACACTTACTTAGTGAAAGTGTTTGTTTACACCATGGCAAATCACTCAAAAAGAAATTATGTTATAATAATAAAAAAAAAACCTGGAAGTCTTTTTGACACAGAAATGATTCCCGGCCGTTTCAGAAGGGCGTACTGTAGATAATCATGTGACTGAAGCTCATCGTAACATCTGAGTTAGAGTTAAAGAAAGCGACGCACACAAACAGGAGCTGACTCGGCGATTAAGAGACGTAAAGCTGCACTGAAGGTTTATTAATTAGACGACAACAGTTTTGTGTTATTTTAATGCACTTTGCATTCATTTGCATACATTTATATTCAGCAACCCTTCCAGTTTTGTGGAAATGCTGTACATCATAAACATGTCAAAAAAAAAATCATTTGCATAAATTAGTCATCAGCAATAATTTTTTTTAAGTTAAGATAAATACATCTACAAGAAGAAGATCTCATTCAATCATATATGTTTTTAATTTCTCTTTTTTTTATTTTATAATTAAAAAATTTTACACACATTCAACCTTTATTAACCAAACCTCTGGTGCTAAGTAAACACTAAACCTACACCCAGTGGCGTAGCGCAAACTAGGCGGGGCCTCTTACCGCTCCTTCCCGCTGATTTGGAAGAAATATGGATAGTTTTGCATTGAATTGCTCTTTTCGGTGTTGGTTAGTCCGTTTTTGAGTTCTGCTGACATATTTTCTTTTACTCATATTGCGCTCATAAGCTTCACTCTCTAAACAGTTGCGGAAATTCTTAATCGTGATTGGATAACAAGGACAACGGATATAGGCTGCAATTACTACCAAAATAAAAGTCCTATACGTTCACTTTATAAAAACGCTTTAATTATTTATTCGAGTAAATTTTTTGGGGGCCCCCCCACATCGCGGGGCCCCCCTGCAGTGCGTGCCCTGCGGGCCCGTCCGCTACGCCACTGCCTACACCACCATCAGGGAGGAAACTGACGTGACTCAGCTTTGGTCATCGACTCATGGGGGCGGGTTTAAATGTGACCTGTGGGCGGTGACGGGCCTCGTGAGCCCTATCGTGCTTAATGAACATATTATAATTGTAATTATAAATCATGAATCATTCGAGTCGACTCCCTCTGGAGAGATGAATCAAATGATCTGACTCACTGACCAGAGCCAGAGTCTCAAAAATGCCTCATTTCTTAATGACTGTAGGAACTGTGTAAAATATGCCGTTTATTAAACCTACAGTGTTCTACAACAGCGCCTCCTGATGGTGATGATTCTTTACACAGCCACACCTTTACTTCTTTTTCAACCTGCACCTGCCTAAATGACCAGGTGTACATTTTGCCTGGCCAAAAACACACCTGGTACTCACCAAGGGTTCATTCAGTAACCTTTCGCTTTGATTATTGCACACAATGTGGTGTCCAGTTCATGTGTGAAGATCATTCCTCATGCTCCCAGAATCACTCTTTCACAATCTGAGTCCTGGAATTTGACCATACCATCAGGGAAGAAAAACTCCATAGCTACAGTATGTTAACCTCAGCTGACTTCATTTCACTGTCACATGAAGTTCCTGAGCCATGACCTGACCATCTAAAGCAACCCCGGACCATAACACTGCCTCCAGAGGTTTGTATAGTGGGCACTTCATGCTCTTCCCTACTTACCCTGACGCACCCATCACTCTGGAATAGGCTCAGTCTGGACCCATCAGACCACATGACCTTTTTTCAGTGCTCTGAAGTTCATGCCTTATGCTCCCTAGCAAACTGAAGCCCTTTTACTGATGAGTCTCACTAACAATCTGTTTAGTTAAAATCCTGTACAAAAGATACAGTATGTTAAAGTAGGGGTCAGGGGTAGCTCAGTGGTTAGGGCATGGGACTACGGTTTAGAAGGTCCCAGGTTCAAATCCCACAACCACCAAGTTGAGCAAGGCCCTTAACCCTCAACTGCTCCGATGTATAATGAGTCAAAAATATTAGTCGTAAGTAAGATAATTTTAAATATCCTTAGTTATGACCAGTAGGGCTGGGTAAAAAATCGATTTAATCTATTTATCGATATTGTAGTTTACAGCGATTTTCATTTTGCAAACTCGAGTTTTTTGACACAATAGTTTTTTCGTACTTTTCCGCGTTTCGTCCTTTTTGGTTGCCGTAGCGCGATATGAGCCAGCCGCCGCCCCGACACTATATCTTTTGACACTATATCTGATGTCTGCAGCCATTTTTTAAGTGCATTGGAAAAAAAATCGAAAATCGAATCGAAACTCGAATTTTTCTTTAAAAATCGAAGATTTTTTTTTTAGGCAAAATCGCCCAGCCCTAATGACCAGGTTGTGTAAGAAAGTGGAGGGTGAGAGCACTATATATATATATATATATATATATACAGTATATGTAGTTAACTAAGAGTAAGTAGACAGTTCCAGTTCAGTGTTAACATTAAGCAACAGCTCAGGTAATGAAAAGAATTTTAAAAAATTGTTGGAAGTGTTTGTAATTCTGATTAGATGTTCTACTTCTATTTTCACTTCCTCCTCATGTCAGGCGATGTGGCTTCATTTCCAGAGTGTCAGTAAGACACTCATAACCCTGTGTATTAATATTATTTAAGCAGACAATCTGGGAAATCCTAAACTATTTATAAACTGATAATAAATATTTTATATAGATTGGTTATGTTTGATTATTAGATTGATAAGATTGGTTGATCATTTTAAAATATTCCTTCTTTTTCTTAAAAGCGTTTAGAAATTAACAGTTATCCAGGCATCCAAAGAAAATTGATCCCTAATCAATTAAATGCTACTCAATCAAACTGTTGCTAATCATTGATACCATGGCGCACACAGCAGACTTCATTACTGCCTCCTGACCCGAAATCACATCAAGCCTGAGGTTTACGTTAGTGAACAGTGGGCTCACATTTACCTTCCTGTGACGTCGTGAGGGTGGCGAAGAGAGGTTCAGGCTGATCACAGACGTGCACTCGGACGGCGCGACGGACCAGCTGTCAGTCATGGTGAAGTCCTCCGTCTGGACGCTCATCTGATCGAAGTTCCTGCAGAGGAGACGACCCAAAAGAGCAAAGGATCAAAACCACATCCACCAGTTCCACCCCATCTTCATCCACGCATTCATTCACAGAAAAGAAATCCAAGGGTTTTTGTTTTTACTTTCAATCCAAAAATCTGAACAACAAAAGACAGATGAGAGAACTTTTCCTAGTTTAAAACGAAAGAACTTTTATAGAGACAAGAGCCGGGAGCAGCACAGCCTTTTTTTTTTTTTTACTTTTTTCACAAAGGACCTACTTTGTCTGTGTGAACCAACCACAGAAAAACAGGAAGGACTACAGGAAGTCCATACTGCTGACCGCTTTCAGACCTCAAAAACCCTCCCCTCAGTCTGGACAGTTGGATCTAAACTAAAGAACAACAGATGATTTTTTTGGGAATCACAGCTATTGACTTGAGATCAGATCACTAACCACATTGTTTATGTTATTCTGCTGGCTTTAGGAGGAAAAAAGGACACGCCTCCTTTACTGAGACTGACACACATAGGCCACGCCCCTTTTTTATACCGTCACAAAAGCCACCGCGCAGTTTTATTGTCTTTATATGTTGTTGTTTTTTTTTTTTGCTTTTTTACCCAAAAGTAAAATCACTGTCTTAGGATACTTAGAATCCAAAAAATTTTTTATAAAGACAGTGATTTATTTATTTATTGAATATGTTCAGAAAATATTTACACCTGTTCAGTTATGGCACAATGTATTGAGATACGTATTCTGACAAATAGGTAAAGCAACAAACTAATGTAACTTATTACATAAACAAACAAATGAAAGTTTGGATTAAGGGTTTGGTCTCCGTCTGGTCTCCGTCTGGTCTCCGTCTGGGATCAGGTAGTGCTTGTATTGGAGAATAGCTCACACATTTCCTGTCCTCTGATGCAGATGGGACTAACGTTCTCCAGGGGGCACTAAAACACAGACGAAACATCTGATCACTAACTCACCCATCGTCTACACCGCTTTATCCTTCATAGACAGCCACAGGGTCTGGAGTCTATCCCGGGAGAATTGAGGCAAAAGGCGGGATAAACCCCGGCCACACCCTGGAAAGGGTGATAATCCATCACACACACACAGGGCACACACATTCACACGCTCATTCTCAAACTACGGGTAATTTGGAAATGCCAATTTGCCTAATGTGCCTGTTTTTAGACTGTGGGAGGAAACCGCCACCAAGCACGTAAAGAACATGCAAAATCCATGCACAGAAAGACTTCAAGGTGGAAATCGAATCCAGAACCTGGAGGTGCAAGGTGACGACGCTATCCACTAAGAGACTGCCTTGACGAGTCTTTAAACCCGACAGCATGTGTTCATCATCCCCACTGAGTTAACTCTGGCTTCAGGAACTTCTCGTTCATGACCGGTCGGATCAGATCATAAATCAGATAAGGAGCTTACGCTGATATCATTAATCTGTTATTTATTTCAATTAATTGCGACATTGAATCACCACATGACAAAAATGAATTCATTAGAACTGGCACTGTTTATCAAAGAACCTACAGCTAAGATGAGATGATAATCAGATGTCTGATATTGTCTGATGTTCACTCATTACGTTATTGTGCACAGTATTAAAACCTGGGCCCTCGGATTAAGGAGCAGAGCATGGTGTTAATCAGATTATTTAAATAATGCTGCAAGAATATGACGTTAAATGATAAACTATTATCAAATTACAAACTATTATTATTATTATTATTATTATTATTAATAATAAACCTCAACCTAGGTAACTCTATATATTACAGTTAAAAGGGAATGTGCGTGATAGAAATAAACATTGTTATGCAACACAACAAAGTCATGTGACCATAAATATTTCAGTTAGTTCATCATCATCTTCATCATCATCATCATCATCATCAGGTGCCATAAACACACCAGCAGACCACACACCACTTTGGGTTTCCATTCGCTTGCACCACGGTCTTGGATAAACAGTGGACTAACTAGTTTGTAAAAATACGTTCATGCTTCATGCCACAACTTTTAAAACCTAATAAAATAAACATGCATTATATTTTAGGGTTACAGCAGATTTGTCCGGAACTGTGTTGATTATTATCAACACGTATTTAGTGTTATTGGTGATTTCGAGAAAATTATGTATGGAGAAAAAGTAATGAATTGCAAACTAGAGTCCAGCTTTGTGAAAGAAAACATGAGAGTGTGCCTTTTAGGACGGCTATGCAGAGGACATTGTGTTATGTAGTGCCCTGGAGGTTGACCTTTGACCTTTCTACCAAAAAAGTCCCAAATAAATACAGATATGATCTGATATAAAGACAGATATGATCTAATCAGATATGACCTAAAGCAATAGAATAAACTCAGTGACAAACAAAATGAACACACACACACACACACACACACACACAGAAGTTGTATGGCAGGAAAAGTCATGTACATTGAGAGACAAGACCTGGAGCGTGACTAAGTTTTCTCCAACTCATGAGTCATTGCACCCAGACCAATGCCAACTCGCACTCTCTGTCTCACACACACACACACACACACACACACAGACAGACCGGCTCCTACAGCAAACACACAGTGTTTATTTAAGTTACCCACTTCCATGAGATTAAGTACTATTGTGGAACAGAAATCCCATGAAGATGTCAAGAAGAGCATTTCAGGTCAGGTTTTAAAAAAAGAAAGAAAAAACGAAAGAAAGAAAGAAAATAACTCGAACAGAACGGCAACAAATTGTAGCACTTTACGTTTAAATGCTATTCAATGCAAATCAGTGAGGAATGGTTCCCTGTTGAGTCTCTGTTCTTCTCATGGTTTCTTCCTATTGCCTTGTCATCAGGGACAATCTGATCGTTTTGATTTACGCATATTTTCTCACACTTTTTAAACTCATTTGCAGATTTTTTTTTTCCGTAAAGCTGCTTTTGCAACAAATACCATTGTTAAAAAGCAGCAGGCAAATAAAACTGAATTGAACCGGTATCACATTTGTATAAAAACATGAATTAGAAAATCTAATCTACATCTAATCTAATGTAAATATCCAGTCTGATTGCGGTTCTAAACTGATTCACTAAACAACGTTAGAATCTAAACTCATATCAGAAACCGAGGAAATCTCTGGCATCCACTAGGGGGCAAAAGAGAGCAATAAACTGTATGCTATCAACTTTCAAGTACGCAGATCTGTAGCCTGGACCTGCCTCCAAGTGGGCGGGATAGCTCAAAATGAGGTACATACTGTAATGGAGTGGGTTAGAGTTAGTATAATTGATGATAGCGCATGCATATAATCATTTACTATTAAGATTCACATTCACTATGTTAACATGTTAGGGGAGGGGATTTTTTCACTGATCCTTTCCCTAATTTAGTCGTGTCCAATTCCTCCCCGTCACTAGGGGGCTCCCACATTAAGGCTACTAATACCACTCAGTCAGTAGGGCCGAAGACTATCTAGTGTTTCCTCCGAACCACGTAACGCATCTTTTCAAACATTCCTCGCTCACGCACCAATGGGGGTGGCGTAACTCGCGGAAGACATCGCTATCCGCTCCTTAATCTGCAAACTCCTGATGATAGGGCGACCACTTTACCACCGCCCCACTCAGAGACCCCCAGGTGGCTGTTTACAAGGCTGTTGAAGATAGCTGGTCTTGTAATCAGTTGTAATTGTTCTGGCATGACCATGCTCTTGACCTGTAAGTGCTTGATTTAATACTTTGCGTGGCTGCCACATGCTTGGCTCACTGTACAGTTGTATAAATTAACATTTATTTCCTGGTTGTGAGTTGTGTTTGATTCTTTAACTTATTCTCAGAATAATTCAGTTAATTTATCATCAAGTGCCATAAACACATCAGCACACCACACACCACTTTGGATTTCCCTTCACTTAGCACCATGTGTCTTGGTTAATACGTGGACTAGCAACTTTTTTACGTTTTGTAAGGTTTCGTGTACACGTGTTGATTTAAAACCTAATACAATAAATGTGCATTATATTTTAAGTATAAGGAGTGAATCATGCAGTTACAGATCAAAAGCAAGGTCAAGCCAAAACAATTACAAAAGATTACAAGATGTTACAAGATGTTTGATACTTCGGTTTGTGGAAACAGATTATCCATGGCTCAGATTTGGCTCAGGTTTGAAGGTCCACAGAGGATGTCCTCCCTGGAGCAACCCTGATGAATCATGAAGTAACCCTTCCATTTTATCTAAGACACTGATGCTTGGGCAATACAAAGACACTAACTTGTGCAACCTGGAATCGGTGCATTAAGTTGGAATCAAACCTGAGCTTCCCACGTAGTGGTACAACCCAATATCCACGGTAACGCTGAACCACCAATACCCACTGAGCCACTGGATTACTAATAACCACTAAACTGCCAATACCCACTTAACCATCAATAACCACTAAACCACTAACAACCAATACCCACTGAAACACTAAACTACCAATACCCACTGAACCACCAAACCTCTAATACCCACTGAACCACCAAACCTCTAATACCCACTGAACCACCAATACGAACTGAACCACCAGTACCCACTTAACCACCTACTGCATATCCACTGAACCAACAAACCATCAATAACCACGGAACCACTAAACCACCAAAACCAATTGAACCACTGAACCACCAAACCATCAATACCCACTGAACCACTGAATCACTAAATGACCAATACATACTTTACTATAATAAAGAGCACCAAACCAATACCTAAACCACTTGCCCAATAAAAATGAGCCCTGAACTGAGGATTGATCCAGAAATTCCCACTGCATACCTATGTCTGTAATATTGTTTTATAGGAAATTTGTCATATTTGCATATAAATTCAAATACATTTTCATATAAAGAAAAAATAATAATTTACGCAAAACCCTCTCTGCCCCAGGTCCCAGACAAAACTATGGAAGACATTTGGTTCCCAAATCCATAAAAACACACAAAAAAAAAACGAACAAAAATCAAACTGACACTTATGGCATAAACAGCTTTTGTTTCCCATTTCTGACTTTTGTCTCTTCTTCACGTCTGCCTCAAACGATACATCAGATATGAAAAGAAAGCATGAAAGAGAAATAAAATATCACTGAATGAGAGATAATTGTTCGGAGGTGTGGAGTTTAATGTTCCTGTAAGAACTTGCAAAAAGAACTGGGGAAGTTTGTACAGCAGTCATTACATGCTTTGTGTTATTACCCCATTATGTGCAACTCAAGATCTTGAAACTTCTTTCAAGGATTGAAGAAAAAGTTCCCAGTTTGGCCTGGAGCTAGGGCCATGCTCAGTATCAAAATCTTGAGCTAATTACAGAAGAATTATAAACTGTCCCAGTGTAAAAGCCTGCTGTAGGCAGCACTCAAAGGAGACACACAGGCTCAGTTAATTTGCTAACGTGTACTTTATTATGACTTTGAAAAATAAATGTATTTAAAAGTACACAAAAAATCTCATTAAAGTGTAAATGCAAACAAAACAAACCATACTGTATATTAGAGATTTTTTCATTAAATGGTTTATAATAACTAATTCTTTTAAGACACATTCTAGCCTTCACGGTGTACCTCAGGATGCTACATTTGGACCTCTTCTATTATCCTGTAAAATGTTGCTGTTAGCTTAAATAATTTATAAGCATGAGGAATTTTATGAACCATATTCATTATTGTAATAATATTTATCATTATTATTATTATTATTATTATTATTACAAATCAGATTTTTAAGTAAAATAAGAAAAATAAAGACATTTAGAAATTCAGATTAAAATCATAAAACTATTTTGGAACACTGTCAGGAAATTTTCATAAACAAACAAATAAACAAATAACTAAATATCTTCATAGCATAAACATGTCTAATTTATTATTACATGTATTTTTTCTTAATTATTTAATTATTTAATTATCTTAATAATTTTTTATTTAGAATGTAATTTATGAATAAAAATATATTTATTCTAACAATAAATTACTGCTAAAAAAAATATTCTTCTCATGGCTTGAGCATGGCCAAAATTACATAAAGAATAAAACCCTGTGCGTAGTATCATTTTAGGCAATTTAAAAAAAAAAAAAAAAAAACTTTACGAATCCTTATTTTTAGTAAAGGTATTTCCTAATATATACAATACATTTTATTTAATGTTTTGAAATGCCCTCACATTATAGTAGCTAGACAAAAAAAGACATGAAATGCAATCCCGAGAGCTGTGTGATTAAATCGATCTTTTCAACTGATAGATATTAGTTTATTAATTCACACTTAAACAAAATAAAATTAGTCTAAAAAGTCCTTGAAAAATATACCACAACTTTTTGCAGAAAATAATCTAGCACAAAGTATTCACAAAATACCCATGTTTTGCAAGAGTATCACTTCTTCTTTTTCTTCTGCTTCTTTTGAATTTATGAGTGGTTTTAAATAATTTTTTAAATAAAGAAGTCCACTCTGGCATCTAGAAGCGATCCAGTTATGAGGAGGCTATACTGTATGGATAGCATCAGGGCTGAGGATTGTGCAGCACAGAGTGACAGACGATTTTTCAGCACAAGCTAGGCAATATGATGAACTGAATTTTATGTTATTTAACAAACTATACAAACATGAAACATTGTTTAAAAAAACAGTGTTTAAGAAATTGGTGGCATAGACAAAGAAATAGCACATATTCATACATTGTGTTTTATGGTTGTTTTTGTGACCAATGATAATAATAATACACAGTTATAGTTCTGCATTTTTGTGACTTCATTCCTGTATTTCGGCAGGAACGAGTACGTTGGTTCTACACAACATGTCAGAAAACCCAAATGCACTGTGTCATGTCTGACGCCGTCATTAACACACACTGGCAGGACTTCTGTAAAAGTGTTTATTTTTATTATTATTATTGTTCCAGTCATGTGTTGCCGTACGCTGCTTTAGTTTTAAGGGTTAATCCTCCTGTGTGTGTTTTTTTAAGAGCAGCCCGTTCACTTTTTCTCTGCAGAGCGTGTGCGTCCATCAGTACATCCTTCTCATTCTTTTTACGACAGGTGGCCTTTACTGCGCCTCAGTACACCGGTCTGGTGCTACCGCTCCTGTACATGCTTATTATTATATACTTTTTATTTATTATTACTTTCTACATAACTGTAGATATGTTTACATGTCTACTGCGGTCTGTGTGCTATGGTGTAACACATGAACATCTTCATCTAACCGCATATTTAAGTCTTCTTACTCAGTAGATCAACGTGACGGCAGATTGACACCAAAGGTAGAACAAAAGCAGCTTTATTTTACGATGCAGTTGTCATCAGGGACTTTGTCTTAACCTGCTTTGATTGGGACTGAATCACTGGCTTTAGGGTGTAAGCTGTCTGAGAGGAGATTCCGCGTGAAATATGAGATACAGGAAGTCATGTTACTGTGAGTGACAGCAGTTTAGATCCAGTTTAGTCCTATAACAAAATCTGCGGATTAGTCCACTTTATTGCTGTCGACTAATCATCACATCACTGGGTGGATTTAATAAAGATCTCCCGCAGATGTCATTTCATTCCATGCCATTAACAATCCAGACCAGCTTTAATCATGAACACTGAGGGTTTCCTGATCACATGACAAGCTGCAATCACAATATGTGAAATTATAATCATTGCACGACAGTTCCTCTGTTTTGTGCATTCAGTAAGTGTGAGTGTGTGTGTGCATGTGTGTGCACATTTTAGTCCAACACATGCATATAAGTCTCGTTCACCTGTGTTTAAGCCACCATTGTATGTGTACTGTACTGTATGTGTGTGTTTACTGTTCAGTTCATATTTACTCTCTCAGATATGAGCGTTTGTTCTGCCACAGCACTGAGAGAACTGGAGCAAACCACAACACAAAGGAATTTGTTCCACACTTCACTTTGGTTAACAGCAATGAAAAAACCTCACCTCCTATATATATAAAATTATCAGTCTACACAATGTGCCATTCATTTTAATCACACGCTGCTTAATGTCTGTAGTTATCAGGTGCTCGAGACAAGTATAATGCAGGGATTAGAAGCACACCGTTCGGGCGGAAGAACAGCAGCTCTGTCTCTGTCCGAGTGACACCGTGTACCCGTAACACACTTCTGTTTTTCTTGTTTTAACACACCTCATTCAAATGATCAGGAAGTGATCTGGAGTTTTATAAGCTTAGGAAAAAAAGGCACTTTCCTTTCAGGACACCTCCAGGACATGGTTTATATCAAACCGTGTAGACTTGTGTCTCGAATCCTTCATACTCTTATACCAGGCGAATCAAACAGGTTAGAAAAAAGAAAAAAAAAAAGGTGACTGATGAATAGCAAATAAAAAGTTATCAACAACCTGTTATTGATATCGAATCCTGACAATGCTACATCTCTTTATAGCTAGGAGCAAAGAGAGCATGCTGTATCTCCTCTCTCAATCATAGAGACACTACTCAATCAGTAAGCTCATGAATGCATAAAAGGGTGGATAGCGCTTTTCTCAGAGTGTGTCAGGCTGCTATGTGGTGGGGTTTAAAATATTTCAAGTGGTGGGTAGAAGTCACATGTCTAACAGGAAGCATGTGGCCCATGCTATGGAATCTGGGACAGCGGAGATGCTAATTTTAGCTTGTGATTAGTGTCTGGTAATTTTCAGGTGATAAGTGTGAGTGTTCATGGGCTAAAACTGGCGACCTGATGATAAAAACTGATGAATGGAAACATGACGTTTATTTAGCCGTAACTAGCGCTAAAGACTCCAGACTGGGGAAGATGTTTTACATTCAAGCAGAAGGACCTGGAATTTTAAACATATCAAACTCAAATGATAGCTGAAACTTTCTTTTTTTTTTAGCTTTGTGATGGATTACACAAAATCATTTACTACAAATGCACGAATATCAATCTGTACATCTGTAACACAAATCACAGGTTTATACTGATTTGTAATTTCTTCTTAATTTTTTGTTAAGTAGCACCTGATACCTATGAAATTAATCAGTGACTTCAAACAGAAAGAGGTTTGGGTAAAAAGTAAAAGCTACAAGGATATATAAATCATAACACTAACACCACCACCAGGTGAACTGGATAACATTCATTATCAATTATATACCAGTAAACTGGTAACAGGCCACCCAAGGCTCACCCTGCAGGGACAAAAGGCCAGTCCATCAGGTTCGATCCCACAAAAAAGCCAATGAAGCACAAATTGCTGAAAACAGTTAATGCTGGCCACAATAGAAAGGCACTAGAACGCCCAGTGCACCACAGCCCATCATAAATGGGGCCCAGCCAGCAAGGAGTGCATGGTAACCATCTTAGCCTCCAAACTCTGGCCCGGGGAATTTAATCAGGCCACAGGGGATGCACCAAATGTGATGAACAAAGAGCACCCAAAGGATCTGCTGCAAAAACATCTTAGTGCCAGACACAACCAGAGGACCTGCAGAGCGACGCCCAGAGGGGACAGAGCTGCCCCAGTGGCATCATGGGAACCTACTCAATACTGTGCATAACGTTTTGCATTGTAATGTTATGGCTGATGGATGTATAAACGATTTAGTTTGCAGAGGGCAAAAGTTTGATGGTTTTCTAGTTTTTCTAGCAAAATCTAGAATCTCTAGATTATAAGAAAAGCAAAGCTTGAAGGGGTCATGCCAGGACCATACCCTTACAATCCTTTATCACAACACAGAAGCACTAGCATCACACACTGAGGATATTAGATGCCATCATGAGCTGCAACTTTTGGATATTCTTTGTTTAACGAACACCCACCTGTCCGGCTCATGTATTTCACCACATCTCCAATTAGACAAATACAATCTGTTTGCACAGAATCAACATGACTCCTACTCAACCCATGCAAAAATTGCAAAGAAAGAAGGTGTTGGAGTTGCAATCTTTTGCAAAGAAGACATTCAAGCACAGCCCTGCCAGTAGATACAAAATGTCACGGACCAGGAGTTTGTCGTTATCAAAATCGACACTCCAATGTAGGGGTGGGTGATATAACCAAAATCTTCTATCACGGTAGAAGCAATTTTCTAACTCAATAAAGATATATATATCACAATATACTGTAGCAATTTGTATCTGAAAATGCATAAATAAAAATTCAAACACAAAGAAACTGTTTTACATAATGTAATTTTATTTAAACTGTGAATTGCTGAGGTTTGCAGCATTTTTTGACTTTGGCCATATTCGTTTTGATGCTTGGATTTCAGATGATAGAAAAGGTTTGACGTGTTTCCACCACTTGTTAAATCAGTGCACTTGCATACCTTGCAAATCACGTTCGTCTCATTCGTATCACTTTTCTTATACCCAAACCAATTCCACAACACAGACGATGCACCTTTTTTCTTTACAATCTCCTCGTTGTTGGTTTTGTCACATGTAAGCAAACTCACTGCTGATGCACTGTCTCCTTCCATTGTCGAAGTGTATGAGAAGCCAAACATCAAAAGTGGGACGAAAATGGCCAAATTGAGCAGCGCTGCTCCAATTACAAACCTTTGAGCAGCGCTGCTCAAGTTGGTCCGCGCTGTGTGATCCACCGGGTCTGGATATTTGGTCTGCCCACGCCGGCTCAATCAGGTGCCACGGTTTCGTCGCACTTTAGATGTGTTTGGCTTTCCATAGAAGTGAATGTGTGTTGCGTGGTTACCTAACGTGCAACGTCACGTGATCTCAACCGCGAATAAGACAATAGACCAAAATCTCTATCGGTTGACAAATTTCTACTGGTTAACCGTGTCTACCGGTATATCGCCCACCCCTACTCCAATGCATGCAACAATGTCTGCTGTGTACAGGCTACCACCCTACAGTCTGGAGAAATCCCTGCCAAACTTAAGGAGCCTTCTTAATTACGTGGATATGATGAAGAAGAATCCTGTCATCATCTGTGGAGACTTTAATAAAGACCTCCTTTCTCCTGGAAAAAAGCCTATAAAAGAGGTGTTTTAATACAAGGGCCACACACAACTGACGCATTCCATCTTCTGTCATTAATGTCAAAGAAGACAGAGCAAGAGCAGCGAGAGCAGCAGGTCCACAAAGGATGCACAAGAATAGTGTGGCATCTTCAGTCAGGAGGCAGGAACAGTTAGTGAGAAACACACTAACATGAAGATAGCAAGGTAAAGGGAAAAGCATTTGGACACTGTTGTAGTATACTTAGTAAGATTTTCTTATCTCCTTCAACTCAGAATTTTCCAGCCTCCTGTCATGCCAGATCCAGCAGCTGGTCGAAGGGAGATGCTTCATATGACCCTGTCTGCTTCATGTGGCCCTGTCTGCCTCGTGTGACCCTGTCTGCCTCGTGTGACCCTGCCTGCCTCGTGTGACCCTGCCTGCTTCGTGTGGCCCTGTCTGCTTAGTGTGACCCTGTCTGCCTCGTGTGACCCTGTCTGCCTCGTGTGACCCTGCCTGCCTCGTGTGACCCTGCCTGCCTCGTGTGACCCTGCCTGCTTCGTGTGGCCCTGTCTGCTTAGTGTGACCCTGTCTGCCTCGTGTGACCCTGTCTGCCTCGTGTGACCCTGTCTGCCTCGTGTGACCCTGCCTGCCTCGTGTGACCCTGCCTGCCTCGTGTGACCCTGCCTGCTTCGTGTGGCCCTGTCTGCTTAGTGTGACCCTGTCTGCCTCGTGTGACCCTGTCTGCCTCGTGTGACCCTGTCTGCCTCGTGTGACCCTGTCTGCCTCGTGTGACCCTGCCTGCTTCGTGTGACCCTGCCTGCTTCGTGTTGCCCTGCCTGCTTCGTGTGACCCTGTCTGCCTCGTGTGACTCTGTCTGCCTCGTGTGACCCTGCCTGCTTGTTTTTTTGATTATGGATTATTAGGATATTTTAAATTTGATTACTAATCTGAATATAAAACTTTGGAATAGTCTTCCCAGCGTTGTCTGAGAGGTAGACACACTCAGTTTAAATCTAGACTCAAGACTCATCTCTTGAGCGTTCGACACGCTTAGTCCTATGGTTCTACTTTATATAACGTACTATATGATGGTTCTACTTCATGTAAATATAATGCAATATAAAATCATAAATTTGTACAGGTATACAGTATATTCTATGTCCTGTTTACAGCAGTGTGAGTTATAGATGCAATCAGTAACACTGTGGTTTTTTTAATTCCCTGTTGGCTTGCTTTCCGGGAGACTGCTGTTATTAGCTTTTAGCTTAACTTAGAGTTTTTCAGTGTATTACATTAATACTGCTTTCACTATTATGCTTATATTATTGCGGTATTTTTTTGTATTTTATTTGTCTTTATTCAATGTACAGTAAAGCTGCTTTCTGAAAAGAACTATGTAAACGAATTAGAATTGAAATTTGAATTATAAATTGTTTTAGTTCATAAAATGATTTGTTTAAATTTTAAAGTATATTTATATATAAAATGCTTAGAAATACTCTAAATAACAAATTTCCCACCATATTATGAACACCATTGTTTGAAGTAGCCCAAGTTCACAATGTAATGTTGGTTTTGTTATTTACTGTAAGATGACTTGTGATTTGAAGAATTATTAATAAATGTTCTAACTGTTGCATAGACCCCTTGGTATATGTTGTTAAAAGAATTCAGGTAAAGTTAAGAAAATATTTTGTCTTCTGATAACTATTGATGAGGTGTGTTATATAACATATGTAAGTGTCTATAATAAAGGTTAATAATGGCAAAATAAAAACAAAAGTCATTTTAAAAAAGAAATCAGGAAATATGAATAGAAGCAATAATGTCTTATTGTCACATCTTTGCTATAGCAGCACTGTAAATGTTGTTTTGCAGAGAAATAAAGGAAACATTGTAATATTGATTCCCAAGTTTTGCCACGGCAAGCACCACAAAATGTACCTCTCTAGTTATTATTATTATCCAATTCTCATATTATTACTAATAATATTACTACTACATTTTTTCACTTTTTCTTATTTAAAACAGTGACAAAATGAATATATTGTAGTTTCACAATACAGTGGAATCTTAGATTCTGAGTACCTTGGCTTGAGAGCATTTTGCAAGACGAACTAAATAAATTTAAATCTTATAAAAATGAGCGAGGTCTTAATATATATGAGTACCGTAGTACGCATGCACTTTGTCTGCCGAGCGTCACGTGATTCGTGGCTAGTTACTGAACCAATGATTCTTCGCGCTCTCTCGTGCTGTGGGATTGTGGGTAAATGTCTCCCATGCTCACTCTCTCATTGTGACTACGTGTCGTGTGTGTGCGCACACATAAAGCTTTTTTTTTTATTTGGTGTTCTTTAGTAACTGTACTGCAACAACGGCCCCATGAAGAAAAACAAGTCAAAAAACCTATTCTATCGTCTAACACCAGTCATGATTCTTATCAAAGGTAATGTGCAGGTTCATGTGTTTCATTTTTACTTTATATTTTTGTATTAATTATTTTGTTTGAATATTTTTGGGCTGTGGAACGAATCATCTGAGATTCAATTTTTGATAATATGGGAAAATACGAGTGTTTTGATATACAAGCACGCTTCCGGAACGAATAATGCTTGCAAATCCATGGTTTACCTGGATAACGCACAGTGTGGGAAAATACCATCAGCAGGGACGACCGGTTCTCGACTGACAGATCAGCTCAGCTTTTAGATTTGTCTTCAGACTTAACCATTCATCACACTTCCACATCACCACATTTATATTTGCATAACTGTAAGTGTTTCTGGGGGACGTTGATGGGTTATTAAACTATTCGTAACGTCTTTATCCAAATGAACATGACATGATTAATAGACATCACGTTAGGACTGCAGGATATTTTAAAATGTTTTAGCAATCAAAAAAAGGACAAGCAGCTGGTCTAAAGTCGCAGAGATGGAAGACAATTAGTATTGCTAATTTTAATATGTCAATCTGGAAATAAACACATGTTCTGTCTCTCCTATTATTTTACTGTTTTGTAAAGATTTATATAGTGTGTGTAGAGCCTTAACGGTCACAAGACAAAGGAGACACTTATTGCAAAATTACACAATATTAAATCAATGACACACAAAGACCTGCACAGTGCGTTTAAGTTCTTAGCAACAAAAACAACTGATGATGACTACTACATTTTTTCACTTTTTTTTTCCAAACATTCCCTCTACAAGTTACAACAGTGCTACACACCAAAACCTGCCAATCTACCAAATCTGTGAAATCTCCAAATCAGTGAACTAGCTTCATACAGGGGCGTTGACTCTTGCAAATGTTTTAAAAAGGCCATAAGTCTGTAAATTACGATTCCAATTGATGTTCCAACAATGGCCCAGTGCAGTAGTTCCTGTGAACATTTAGTGAGAGAAGAGCGGAGACCATCACATTCCACATTATAGGAACTGAGCTGGGAGTTATGGTCACATCCCCCATACGGTCCTGACCTCGCTCCATGCCATTTACACATGTTTGGGATATTAAAGCGGTTCCTGGGAGGCTAGCGTTTCAGATGTGAATCATGCAGTCCAAACATGGCTAAAAGAAATTTTTTTACAGATGTTGATCAGTTGAACAAGTATAAAAGTAAAATCACTAACTAGACCGCATGCTGGATGAGTGGACTATACATTGTTGAATCGCAACTGTTCTATTACTGAGTTACTCACAGAAAAGAAAATTCACTGCAGCAGTTTATAGCAAGTCAGATGATTCTGCTCTTCTGAAACACAATAAAAAGGCTTAAATCTCCTAAAGGTCCTGGTTGTTTTCTGATGATCTGTTTTTTATGAACTACTTCACTTTGTCTGTTTTTTTATCATGTCAGTGTTATTACAGTATGTACAGTAAGAGAGAGTTGTGAGGGAAAGCACTACACTGAAACAAGCTAATAAATATTCAAAAGTACTGAAATGTGTGTTTAAAAATTCAACAGAAATGCATTTTAATTCAGATTTCTTTCGTAAACAAGTGATTTATTTAGATGTAAGCGGTTTGATCACACTATCTGTTATGTCTAACACTCTTCACACCTTTTCACACACACACACACAAAACGCTTCCTGACTCACATTATGTCCAGCAACGAGTGCAACAGTGTATTACTGCTTGTCTGAACAAAGGCAGGGATTAAAAGAAATGCACGATGAGTTTCAGAGTTTTTATACAAACCGATGAACAAAAAGCCCTTCCTGCCTTAGCAATGCTGCGCGTCCTGCTGGGTTTATTGTTAACAGGTAGCGCTTCATGCTAACCTGAAATCATGAGGACAAAGTTGAAAAAACTGGCTCAGATGAGAAGTTCTTATTAAACACACCTAAAATGTTCTCCACAATTATGTTTTTTCAATTCTTTTTTTTTTTTTTTTTTTTTTTTTTGAATGAATGTGTTTGAGTTTTGAGAACAAACTGGTGAGTTACCATAGCAACAGGTACAGCAGTGGTTAAAACAGAAAAAAAAAAAGATTAAATCAAGACACTTGTATTCGCACAAGTGAACTGAACTCAAAAAGTCAAGTTAGTCAAACTTTGAATAAAAGATCCATGGCCTGAAGTTTAATATTGTATTCGTTCTGACTTTCTAAATACTCGCTCCGACGCGGTGTGTCACAGCCTCCAGCTGAGGTGACGCTCTCACCACACTCTCCCACCCAGTTTAACCGTTTAACCACAGCTATTTTCCATACGGTTACCAGTATAAATAAGTTCAGTCCCCAGCTCAGACATACTTCCTTGTTATTGTAAATGCTCTTCACATCACTACGATAGCGTTCCACGCATGATCGCAAGTTGACTCATCTTCTTGTTTATTAGTTTGTTTACACGAGCGCTTAAAAACAGGTCACGCATTGTTTAACACCAGTTATGCCTGCTTTAGCATCCTTTTGTTTTTTTTTATTTTCGTTCTTGCAACCCATGTTTTTAAGCTGTTAAAGATCTTAAAGATGACATTTTAAAGACAATCGCATCATCAACTGTAGGACATCCAGAGATAACTCCTCTGCAGTTTTCCCCTCGTCATGATATCGAGACCAGCTGCATGGTGCGTCGCTGATCACTCCGCGCTGACAAAACGTGCAGCATCCTGTCACTCGCCAGGTCTGGGGTTCACGCATATATTTGTCCTCCAGAACAAACCGCTCGTACCAGTTTGTCTAGACTTGTGTTTAACGGATGATTTTAGGACAAAACTACTTCATTACACGAAAAAACAAATCCACATATTAAATTCACCCACAGAACTATTATATAAGTCCTTTTTTTTTTCTTGTACAAGTCAAGACATGCTTCTTCTCTGTTCAACATAATGACATTTGTATGCGGACCTGTTTACAGGATTATGCTATTTAGAAATGTCTAACAACTGTTTCAGCTAATTAAAGGGATAATCATTATATTCCACAAAATTACATTTTACTCAGGATTCTCACAGAACAGTAGATGCTTTTAGAGTGATCTAAAAAGTTTGATATTTTATTCTAACTGCATGTTTTCTACGGTGATGTAAAACTAGGTAGCTCGGTAGTTCAGCAGTACAGTAGCTCGCTGAAAATCATTAGCTAGTTAACAGCAATTTGTCTGCTCTCAAAGCGTCTGCCTTTTCCTGGAATTTTTGAATGTCAGAACATTACAATTATGTTAATTTAGCAATTAACATAACGTTGGGACAACATTGGTATTCAGTTGTTTTTAAGAGTTAAAATATCTTTGATGTAATACAAAATTCATAACTCTAAAATATTACATTTACACGTCTATTAAAGTTTAGTTCCCAGACTAATTTTTATTCTAGGTGCCACTTAAATCTTAAAATAAGTGTAATGTCAGTTATTTTTATCCTGAAACACTCCTTCTTATCTGAGATGTAAACACACACTCCCATTCAACATCTCACACACCCGCTGGTCAGCAGGAGACTCAGCTTGGAGAGTTCAGCTCTGGGATCAAGAATTCAACAAGCAAAATATCACCAAGAAAGCATGCCTTTAATTCAGAACTGATAAAACTGCAATTATAACTATAGGCCTTTTGCAAGTGTTCACCATGGTCCCGCCCACAGGGTATGATCACACAGGGTCAGAGCAAACAGAGAGAGCACAGAGTCAGACAACACAGGATCAGATGACACAGACTCAGAAAAAAAGTCAGATTATACAGAGTAAGAGCACATAGGGTCACATTAAACATAGTCAGAACACAGGGTCAGAGACAGAGGGTAGGTTGGATGGATGGATGAATGGATGGATGGATGGATGGATGGATGGATGAATGGATGGATGGATGGATAGATAGATAGATAGATAGATAGATAGATAGATAGATAGATAGATAGATAGATAGATAGATAGATAGATAGATAACTGAGACTATAGAGAACTGAGGCAAAAATACTTTGTAACTCAACAAATAAAGACTCCTGAGCTGTCCAGAGCGTGTAATATTTGAATAATTCTGTATTTAAAAGCAGGCATGTGATAAACTTGCATACTATGAAAAAAAATTAGTTGACTTTGATTGATGTTTGAATTCTACTATTCACTGGTGACAATGACCCAGTTTTTATGTTTTTTATAGACATATCTATGGAAACAGCGGTCAAAGATAGAAGTCATCAAAAAATTTCCTGTCCAATCTGGTCATGCTAAAGATTTCAAATTAAACATTTATTCGATCTAACTGCCACTAAATCAGCGTTCTGGGAAGCCGTGTTTGTGTCGCAAAACTCCGGCTGGTTTGGCCATGAATCACTTTCTGAAGAAGATCCTCCCTGAGGCACATCAATCAACATCAAACATCTCTTATCTATCTTGGCACCGAGCCAGTTCTCATCACAATGGGTGCTAATGTTAAAGTGTGTTGATTTCTAAACAGTAAAAATGGTTAATATAAATTAAACTTAATTTGAAAACAATATCTTTAACCATAACTTTTACTTAAACGTCGTGTTGGTGTCACATTTCCTTAATGATGAGTGTGGAATTAAAGCTCGTTTTAAACACAGCTACAGTAAAGGCCACACTCCTCCACAGAAGCGTTAGCCAAGCTAATAAAATACCAACTACCTACCGACCCAGTTAACTAATAAATACCACTAAAGTCATTTGAGTTAGCATGAATCAGGGTGTTGTCATTGAACTGCTAGCCACGCCCTTAACCCGTGCTAGCTTTTATTTGTTAACACAACAAGACATTTAAATTGTTGCGAACTTTCAAGTGCAAGGCCATATGGAATTAAACTAAACATCTTAGAGTCATTAGGCTGAATTTATCCAGATACTGTAATAGTGTTTGGGAAAAACATATATATATATATATATATATATATATACATATATATATATATTTTTTTTTTTCTTATCATATAACATGCATAATAATTTAGCTTAGCAATAACTACATTTAGTTACACTTAGTGAATGTTTTCTACACATAATATACTTTTAATTCTTAACAAATTGATATTAATTATAGTAAAAAAAATTTTAATTTGGACCCAATATTTTATTTATTGCTAAATTTATATCCAAATATGTATAAGGTATAGCTTATTCTCTAGACCTTTTGCAGTCACATGACTACCATGACCTCAGTGACAATAGAGGACTTCACAAGCATATTATTGTATTTCTGACAAAATAATAACAGAGAGGTTACCTAATGATTACTTGCTGACCCCCTGGATTACCTGATGATTGGTAACCCAGTAGCTTCTGTTCTGATGATTATTTTTATCTGACTTCACAACTTATTCAAAAGAGGAAAGTTTGAAAATAAATAAAAAGATTATATAAATATTAATTTAGTTGTAGAAGTTGCACAAATATGTAACTCTTCCTGGGTTTGGTGATGTTTGCTAGCATTAGCATTAGCTCATTCAGTTGCAAATGACACAATTCCATGGAATATGCTGCGCTTTACACTTCATAAATTGATGTGCAGGTAATACTGACATTTTAAGCTCTCAATTTACTAGCTAACTAAAGGGGTTGAATTTCAAACAGCTTTAAATGGAAAGCTAGTGCACTATGTAGGGTGTACAATCACTTGTTGTGCACAAGAATTGGAGCCCTTGATCAGGGGTTAGAGAGGGATTTGGGATTTAGCCTTGTGTTAGAAGCTAGTTAGCCATGACTCTGTGCTCTGACTCTGTGCTTTGACTCCGGTGTCTGCTCCTGTGCTCTGACTCGATGTGATCTGATCCTGTGTACTTTAACCCTGTATGCTCTTATCCTGTGTACTCTGACACTAGAAGCGTTAGCGATCTGACCTTATGTTCTCTGACTCTGTGTACGCTGACCCCGTTCTGGAACTCTGTGCTCTGACTCTATACTATCTGACTCTGTGTGCTCCGACTCCGTGTTCTGACTCTGTGCGATCTGACACTGTATGATCTAACCTTATGTTCTCTGACTATGTGTACGCTGGCCCTGTTCTGTAACTCTGTGCTCTGACTCTGTGCTCTGACTCTGTGTGCTAATACTTCTTCTTTACTCTGTGCTCTAACCCTGTGCTTTGACTCTGTGCTTTGACTCTGGTATGATATGGGAAAAAATAACTTCACTGTGCTGTAATTTAGTTGTGACAAATAAAGCCATTTACTTCTTCAAAATGTCTATTTATTTATCTTATTGCGAAATTCTGATTTGCTGTGTCAATAAAGGAGATAACATCCATCTTAGGGTCACTAATTACCGCTAATCTTCTTTAGATTCAGTCTACGATAAGTCTCGACATTTATTAGACCTCACAGTAAAGTGCATTCCTTTAGCATGAGGTGCTTGCTGCGTATGGGAACATGCTGAATTTACAGAAAAAAAGACAAAGAGCTTTTTCAAAGAAGAGAAAACACACTGAGATGGACGTGATCCAGCAGTTTTTCACCTCCAAGCTTTAAAAGAACAACTGCTGCTACTGTCAGGACGCTGCACCCAGAGCTCCTGCAAATAAATCCTATAATGACTGAGCTTGTCTATAAAACCCGACGAAAGTTATATAACTACAGTGCAGATTCTGATCGAATCCCATGTAACTGCATGCTATGTGTTTTGCAATACAGGAGAACATTCTGAAATTTTTCAAGCCAACATCGTGTATAAAGCTTGATCTGGCGTGAACATTCCCACAAGCTAGGCGTGTTGGGTCATGCATCCCCCACCCCCACTCCTTCCTCAGGCAATAAAGAACCGATACACACTTGGCACCTAAACAGAACTTTCCTTCTTTTTTTTTCCCATCACCATGGCAAACATGTTGCAAAACATGACTGGCACGGTCCGTCCTGCCAGATGTGGTGGAGCAACTCTGAATGCCACAACTGGAATAAATGGGCGTGCAAATAAAACTACTGTAAGCTTTTTGCCTGAAAAGGATGAATTTAGGAATTTGAAATTTTCTGATTCTCGTCCAAACTGTAAGTGCCTTGGTGTAGGAGTAGGATAGTAAAAAGTACAAAGTCTGGAAGGACTGGAAATGCTCAGAAGTGGTAAATAGATTATTTGATCAGTTTATATAACGAACAAGTTGGAACCCCTTTGTGCACCACATCCAGGGATTTTGGTTTGCACCCTAAGGCTCAGCAGCACACACACACACACACACACACACACACACAAAGTGACTTTGATTCATTTCCTGAAGTTGAGTCGATTCTGAGTCAAATCACTTTAATCGGATTAAATTTTTTCAAACTCTGACTACAGGCCTTCAGACATTGCATTGTCATGTGACTGTATTTTCATAAAAACTGACATGGAGCTGTCATCGAGCACCGTACCTCCTCCCATGAGCAGTGAGTACAAATCATGTAACTATACTTCCAGTGTATGGAGAAAAGGTAAGGCTTGTTATGGGTTGCTCGGGTTATTCTTCAGTAATGTGCAATCAACTCTAATAATAATAATAATAATATTAAAAGTACATTTTAAATATAATCTGTTTACAACTCCGTTCTCAGAAGTCCACGTGGCTGAGATGTTTACTCTTGCTACGTGTCCTGAGTAACGCGGGAGATCTTTTATATTCTGTGTACCTGAACATTTCTGATCAAACTTGCCTCCAGCAAGTGAGACAGGTGACGGATAACAAAAGGGGCGGGGCTGTCAGTTGGTGTCTGTTGAAATCTGGCAAATCGTTCCTAATTCATATGCAGATTGACTCATGCCATGTTTTATTGTAGACTGGCATGTTGTTGAGTGATAACTCATACCAGAGTACAATACACACTGACTGCACGGAAGGTGCATCAAGTACACTAAACAAAATCATTAACTTGAGTTTGCTACTGAGCTTAAAGATTGGATTTTGGAGCAATAGAAAAAGTTTATGGGGTCTGATGAGTTCAGATTGATCCTCATCCAGAGTGATGGGTGCATCAGGGTAAGAAGGTAAGCGCATGAAGTGATGCATAGTAGCCTGTGGGGTTTGCTTCAGTTTGTTAGGTTTAGGCTCAGCAATGTTATGTGGCAATAAAATAAAGTCAGCTGACGACCTGAATGACCTGAGTATCACATCTACGTTCACGAAGGAGGAAAAAACTGCAGCTTTCACACATATGGAGAAGACCACAGCAGCGACGAATCCAAAGCAAACATGAGCAACAAATGGGAAGCAGGAAATGGGGACGTTAATTATTTTAATATCGCCGATTTATCTTTTGCAATGAACTGAATGCGTGTAAGTGTTCCAGCTATGAGCCAATCACACGACACCGTGTGCTCTAGATGCTACAGAAGCAGGTGACATTCTCCAAACTGTGCAGTGTGATGAGATTTCGATTTCGCAATACTGATCAAGCTTAGGTTCAGATCTTAGATCTCTCACACTTTACTCAAAAAACACACAAAGAATATCACTAACACTAGTTAGAAAAAAAAAACCCTGGAGGGAAAATGGCAGAGAAATTAGAATAAAGAAGCCAGGCTGCATTTCAGCTGTCCACATACCTCAAACACACACACACACACACACACACACACACACAAACACACACACCCCTAACCCCGGGGCAGCTCCAAACGTTCTGCTTGAGCTGTAACAGTAACCTCTTCAGCAGCACAGTTTCATTCGAGTGCAAAGTGCATGACCCGGTGTGGGTGTGTGTTACCGTGGAAACAACAAGACGGTCATTAGTAAAAAGTGGTGGAAGTGTGCACGTGCAAAGAAGGGACATGCTGCGTTCTCGTTTTCAGACACACACACACACACATAGCTGATATGAGGTGAGCTTGGGTTCATCTTAAACATTTTAAGGGCAGATTTTTTTTTATTTTAGATCACAGGTAATCTAAACATTTAACAAGATAAGGCTGAAGTTTTCCTTATTAAGAAGAAAGATGACGTTTTTAGAAGATATGTATTTAAGCTCGGTATTCATCCAGTACCTGATTGCTTCAGTTTAAAAAAAACATTTTATTTAAAGTTACTGGTATCAGTATCAGCTTGAGATTATTCTTATCAGTATCGGAAAAAGCCAACGTAACATCACGTCATCTGCATTTAAACCACAGCCAACCAATCACGACTCACGGCCGTCGTGCACCCACCTAGTATGCCACGTTGTCATTAGGAGAGTGTTGTGTCTCCGAAGTGTCATGTGCAAAGATGAACAAGGACAAACCAGCTGGTAGTTTATAAACTAAAATATCTCATCTGAAAATGTTAACATTTTACATGTTTACTCAGCGCTCCTGTCTTGAGTGACAGGTCAGAAACCACGTTTCATAATTTCGAAACCACGAAATTAAAGAATTAACTAAAAAAATAAATAAATCTCAAGCTGAGTATCAGGACGTGTAATAAACAAGTTCAAAAGATGAAAATGGTCGACAAACATCTATAACAAGGCAACGTCGAAAATCAGAGTAGCTGCAGAACTAAACAGCGCAGTGGGACATGACATGGAGCTCTTAAAGCGTTTAGATGTGTGTGTGTGTGTGTGTGTGTATGTGCGCTACAGAAAGTGCATGAATTGCCAGCCATGTTTGTAGCCTGCAGTGCATGCTGGGAAGCCCTGCTGACTTTCTGAAAACGGCGGACAAAATGTCTGGAGACCTCTTTCTCTTACACACACACACACACACACACACACTAACACAAATAATACATTGTATCTAAGGATTGAGTTCAAAATTTTGAAGTGTGTTTGCGAATGTTTGAGCCAGGCGAGTGTGTAACTCGAAACATCACTCGACACCCTCCATATCGCCACGAGACATCGCTGTCCTTGGGCATGGCGTGTCATCATGCATATTTCTGAAATTATGTTTCGCAGAGATAAAAGTCAGAGAAAGTGGTCTTTCTACATTGTTTTGTTAAACGAGTGAGAGATTAAAAAAAAAAGAAAGTTTTGGAGAACGGATCGTGTGTGTGTGTGTGTGTGTGTGTGTGTGTGTGTGTGTGTAAGTTCTGGAGGCTGAAGGATAACATCTAAAGGAAGGAGCTATCCACCCTCTTTCACATACACAAGCTAACAGATGCCAATCACTGGCTAGTAGAGACAGGATGCCACGCCCACTCAGACAATCTCACTCTATGGATTAAATGTTGCATTTTTGCGACAAAGATATTCCTCTATTCAGGTTCATTTCTCTGGATTTCAGCCCAGTTTTATTTTAACTACTCTTAAATGGTTTTATAAAAATTTTCCAATGTAAATAATGAAAGGTTCACAGCTCCATGAATAAAAAGTACATCAGAGTTTCCTGAATGGACCAACAGCATACGTCAGAAAAAATGGGTGGGGCGGGGCTTATCTTAAATATGATAATTAGAAAATCAATCTCAAAGAATTTAGCAGGTAGAGCATAGTGTAATATATTTTATTTTAATTTATAACTCATTTTGCTCATTTTTGGTCACAATGCCATGGTGACCGTTCAAAAACTTTCTTCAAAAATCAAAAAAGTAGTATTGACGTTTTTTAATAGTTATTTATTAATTTAATAAATAGGCATTATTTTATTTAAATTCTCTTTTAAAATATCGTGTTTAGAGAATATTAGGAACATTGTTTGCGTAGCTGGCTTGATCACGCATGTGTGTGTGTGTGTGTGTGTGCATGAGACGAGTGAGAGGAATAAGTTTTTTCATTACTCTTTGGCTTCCAGCACTGATTCTTTCTGATTCTAACAAAAGTGTGATTAGTAAACATGTTCTGATGGCGTCACCGAACCCGTCTGTGCGGTGTGGTAGGTGTGTGTGTGTGTGTGTGTGTGTGTATATGTGTATATGTGCCATCTCACTTGCAAAAGTTTCCGCATTGTCTTTAGATAATTTCTCACATGACTCTGTTACATCACTGATATAATAATTACTCAAACAACAACAATGAGCTTCAGCACAAGCATTTATATCAAACAAAAGCAAAATTAGCTTTCTTTCTTCCTTTTTTTCTTTAGTGAATGCAATACTGATATAGATAGAGATATAATAATAAAAACAGCAATCTGACCGATCTATTATACCAAATTAAAATAGAAATTATGATAATGTCTCTCTCTCTCTTCTGTATTCATACATCATTATAAGTGTCACAAAAATCGATAAAAATAAAGAATTTTGTCGTATATTGGTCAGCTCTTTTAATGATACCTTTACGTTTCATACATTGAAGAACCCAAAACCAGTCTCAGAAAACTTGTGTCTGTCTGTCTGTCTGTCTGTCTGACAGATATTAATGAAACTTTTGCAGAACAGTGGAACCTAAATCAATCAAAGCAGGTTTTCCCATAAAAAATAACGGAAACTGAAATTATTCATAATATTTAAAAAATAATAATTAATACAATTAATACAAATTATAAAGTATAAATAAAACAAATTAACCTGCACTTTACCTTTAAAAAAAGAAAAAATAACTCTTAACAGATAAGTGTTTCCATTTATGGGCTGTGTGTGTGTGTGTGTGTGTGTGTAAAGGCGAGAGGAGCAGGTTGACTTGCTCCTTTTTTAAGTCAAAATTTATTGAAAATCTTTGCTCGTCTTGCGGAACACTCGAAACCGCATTACTCGCAATCCGAGGTTTCACTGTAATTAGATATCTGCCTTAAGTTTAGCATGCATCATAAGCAAAGCTACTAAACACACCTGCTCTAATAGAATTAGAAAAGCTAAGCTGAATATTTTTACTTGGATTAGTTAATATTTTCACAGCTGAAATAACAGCGCTAAAGTGGTGTATATGAATTTTGACACGCTGGAATAGTTTCAAGCTTAAACTTAATCTTATCCTATCATCTTTTTCAATTTCTTATCTGTAATTCTCTCTCCGATTACTAAACAGAGAGTGTATGTGGCTGACCATACATAAAGATATACGGCTTAGCATAAACAAGGTGTAAGATACTTCATATTTTTCTTCCAAAGAGCCAAAAACAAAGAGCTTCCTTAATGCATGAACCAGTGAGAAACAGGTGCAGATGATGACAGATGATCAGACCGGTGATTAATAAACTGCTGATTCTGAATACTGAGTGATTGGAACAGAGAAGAGGGGAAATGAGGTTGCTGCTGGTTACACTTGACTTGTTACAATCCCTAATAAACACCTAAACATACAGTATTTAAAGTTAGAATATTAAACCTTTGTCACAATGTTACATCAAGAGTATTTAGGTTTCAATACCTTAATACATTGTGTTGTGTTAAAAATAAATCTGATCATTTTAACTTCAAATTGAATTTTCTGGACATAAACACACACCTTTATATTGTTTTTAATCCCTCAGGTGAATCCATCAGGTTTCAACACGTCTGACAGTGGAGCAGGTGAGTGTGAGAAAACGTGCCGCAGGGTTGACGCTCTCTCTCTCTCTCTCACACACACACATACACACACACACACACACACATCATATTCAGCACTTTCTCATCGACTTTGAACCCTCACAATTCATGAGCAATTTATCTGCCAAGGTCAAAGGTTAGACAATACCAACGTGTAACCAGAGAGCGCCGTTTCATCCCGGAGGTGAAGACTCTAGCTGATCTATCCTCCGGGGGACCATAAATACGCAGTGAGGAGGTGACTCACGTAGCTTCGGAGTCGTTCCTCTCTGGCTTGTATAAAGTCTAAAAAGGGTGTGATTCTTAACCCTAGAAAACGGCAGAAAGTAGAAATTTAATCTACTGCTACTTTATTTTATTGAAGCCTATACACTGGTGGAAGGGGCACGCCCACACGTGGCAACGTTAGCTGCTTACAGTACTAGCTACAGAACATTGTGATAGGACACCAAATCAGGAACTGGACTTTGATTTCTTTGATTTGTTAAATACAGATTAGACTTTGGCATTTTGTGTATTTAAAAGTCGGATTAAATAATACGACAAACTGTGACAGCATATAAGTTCTTATCAAGAGTGTGATCCTAAAGCAACTCTTGTGGCATCAAGGATAAAAAAACTTTATATTCTCGCACAACACAACACCATGTTCAAGACATCTGTTTAGCCATTAGTTTTTAGCTAACTAAGGGTTATATGATGAATATGAAGGTCCTTAAACATCCAACACTAGCAGGTAACTAACTAGCTAAATAAATGAATAAATTACATCATGTTACATACGACGCTTTATTTCTGGCTAAGCTGTGCTGCGCACCGCTACTCTGGTCCTGTCATGCTGTATTGTTGCTCAGCGCTCTTTTTTTCCATCACAGCCGCTCTCTACTTCAGTGTATAATGATGATGTAATAAATACTGACTAGCATATATTCAGACCTTTTATTCACAGAGACTAAAGCCCCCATAAGACATCTTAAGTCAGGTCAGAGTGTCACAGTAATCTTAAGTTTACTTCATGGTTTGTGTTCTTATCACCTCTTTGAGCTTTTGATTGTTAGCGCTAATTTAAGTTCCACATCTTTCAATGGTCGCTCACCTCAATACATTGTGTTGATGTGACAACATTTGACAAGTATTGCGATTGTGATTTAAACTGCTATATGAAGCTACAGTGGGTGTTCAAGTCAAACTGGGACTTGTGATGAATAAAGGCATAAAACAGGAGAATTACATTTACAGAAGACTGTAAACACAGTACAATGATGATGAGACTTAGTAAAACATTTGAATGGTGCAATGGTTATGATGATGATGAGGATGGTAATCATGATGTTCCTCACTGCACACTAACTGCTTCTCAACTATTTAATAATATCTGCTTTACTACCTTACGTACCTTTTCCAGCTCTGTGCTGTATGAGGGATTCACAAAAAAATTTAAAAAAATAAAATAAAATAAAAGATGTGCTAAAGAATAAAAAAATACAATGCTAATGCATTATTAACAACTTAAACATTTATTTACTAATATAAAAATTACTCAATCTTCTACAGAATTATCATGTTTTCATAAGCATGGATATATAATAAATGTATTTTTTAAATACAGTGGAACCTCGGATTGCGAGGAACGCGGTGTGCGAATGTTCCGCAAGACGAGCAAAGATTTTTTATAAATTTTGACTTGAAAAACAAACAAGTCTTGGTTTACGAGTACCGAGTATCATGTTTAACGCATGCGCTTCTTGTTTTGACGCTAAGCCTCTCATTAGAGAGGTTAAAAATCCATTTTCTCCCTCTTTGTATCAGCCTGTCGTAATGTGTGCGCACGCGTAATTTCACACCGTACCTTTTCACACACACACTCCCACCTTTACACCCCCCCACCCCTTCCTCCTCTCGGCTTCACACACACACACACACACACACACACACACACACTCCTATACACAGAAACACTGCTCTTTTACGATTCTTTTCAAAGATAAAGTACAGGTTCATTTGCTTGTTTTTTTATTTTACAGAAGTAAAGTTAGTTATGCGCTTACACGAGTGTCATTAGCAATGTTTCTTGCTAATTTTTACTATAAAACAGTCTTTCCGTTAATGTGTGTGTCTGTGTGTGTGTGTGTGAAAATTAAATAAAAGAGGAGAAAGGTTTACTGTGTAGGATGAGAAGGGGGAGGGGGGGAGGGGCTGATTCCTCCTCTCCTCTTACTTTAGCTTCAGACACATACACAAACACACACATACACAGCGCCTGCGCGCATAAATGGAAACACTTACCTTTCGGGATTTATTTTCACTTTTTTTAAAGGTAAAGTGTAGGTTAATTTGTTTTATTTTGACTTTATATTTTGTAATAATTATTTTTATGCATTTATTTTGGGGGCTGTGGAATAAATAATTTAAGTTTTCATTATTTCTTATGGGAAAATCTGATTTATGAGAGTTGTAGAATATGAGCCCACTTCCAGAACAAATTATGCTCGTATTTCAAGGGTTCACTGTACTTTTTTATTAGATTTTAATTAATAAAAGAAAAATAACATGTCAACAATTTTTTTTATCAGAAAAACAACCTTAAAAAAATCTCTTGCATTGTGAATCAATTGTTTGTCATTTTCATGAGTTTCACTATTATAGAAACATGCATACATACTGATTACTAAGAAATTACACCAGGGCATTTAAAACTTAATAAAAAAAAAAAATTCCAGGCATGCAATAGTTTTCTTTTGTTGCAATGTTTATTCATTTATTTATCATTTATAATACATAATTATAAATAAGTAATTATGTTTTGTTATTACGTTTATGTATTTGTTCTGTAGAACTCTGTGTCGTATTTAAGGACATTGAAAAAGCCTCTGAACTATTTCTAGGTCACTGTCTAAACGTTTTAACGTTTAAATCGTTGTTCAATTATTCACACAAAAAGAATTTTTCTTTCTCCCGAGTCAACGACAACTTGAGTGCAGCTGACACTCATGTAACGTATGACGTGCATGTAAAGTATAATTTTTGCAAAAATCTCTCCTTGTAACATCATATGGAATAAATAAAATATGTAACGTGAAAATTATTCAAAATAGAAGTATGTACGGGACAATGACTAAACAGTATGACTCAGTGTTTTTTTTTTTTTTGCAAAACTGTTTATCTACACAACTGCACTTAAACACTCTCCTCTCTCCTGCTCAAGGATTTGAAATCCACTCGTCCATTCCATGAACGATGGTAACCACCTACAATATGACCTCACACCATCAGTCAGGAGAAGCCACGTTGCTGAGAACCCACAAAACTCTTCCGAACACATGTCCACACACACATACTGTACACACAAACACACACTCACTTATAAACTATTTAAGTAATTCCGAAATATCAATCAGGCTACGCTGCATGTCTTTGAACTGTAGGAGGAAAACGGAGTACCCAGGGAAAACCCAACAATTACAGGGAGAACATGCAAATTACACACACATGCATGCATACACAGGAGTTTTGGAATTAATTTTATTATTATTGTTATTATCATTAATAATAATAATAATAATAATAATAATAATAATAATAATAATAAAAGTATATAATGGACCTTTCAAGTTTTACTTTAATGATCAAAAGGTTCAGCAGGAGCATCATGACAAGACTAAAATTTACATAAGAGTTTACCTTAATGGTACCAATAAACAAGGAAGGGAAAGTACAGTTTGAGTTCAGTGCCCTGCCAGAGACCTGAGCAGGTGAGCAGCAGCTCTGAAGTGAATGTCTTATCTCATGTATTGTTAGTTGGCGCGCGCTCCCCAGGACTCTCAGGTGCGTCTCGCTCGGAGCGCGTGCAGAGCTCTCTCCAGGAAGCACCTGAATCAAAGTGCAGAATAAAACCTGAGTGCACTTACATTTGGTCGGTGCCGAAGTCCAGCTGCTCGCTGATGTTGTCGTCGTTGAACGAGTCCGATGATTTCTTTCTGGAGCGCCACGAGCCGAACCGCTTCTTCTTCTTCTTCTTCTCAGTCGGGCTCGCGGGCGATAAAGCTTCTGCACGCGGGTTCGGTAAACTGTCGTATTTCTTCTCGTCCTCCTTGTCCTGGGACTTGGACTTGGAAGTCAGGAAGATCTTCTTGAACTTGAAAGGTTTTTGTGCGCTCATGATCGCTGAAGGAATTTTTTTTTTGTTCTTTGCAAAAGAGACGCTGTTTGGTGACGGAGAAGCGCGCGCGCTGGAAGAAGCTCACCGACCGCGACACGGGATTAGTTTTAAAAAGAAAGTGATTCGGTTCATTTGGAAACGACTCTTTTTGAAATTGAATCGATTCTTCTTCAGGACGGCTAGAATGTATGGTGGCGCTCAAGGGCTGCAGGGGTGATGCGTTGGGAAAAGCCACGATGCTACTGAGCCCCTCTGATGCCAAGGGGGGGAGAGATATTCCGTGGCCACGACTTACTAAGGTGTGGGAACGAGATACTATGATACTTACTTTTAAAATAGCTTAATGCGTAGCCACAACCTATTGATGCATGAAGCTGAAATCATTTAATTTGTGGCCATGAGATACTATGTTGTGGCCACAATTTAATAATCTAATAGCATTTAACGTCTTGTAAACTACAGACAAATTCAAATGCCTTTATTTACCCCCTAACACACAGCATAACTCCAAAACAAGAATCATCCTGTCACATCTGGGACATAATCTCATTACCACATGTTCTTCAGTCATGGCCTCAATACTATTTTGCATGATCACAAGATGGTTTAGTAAGTCGTGGCCACAACATACTATCTCGTTCTCATGGCTTAGTAAGTCATAGCCATTACATACATTAGGACTATCTTATTCCTACATTGTAGTAAGTGGTGGCCACAACATACTTTCTCGGTCCCATACCGTAGTAAGTCAGGGCCACAGCATACTATCTCGTTCCCATGGCTTAGTTAGTCAGGGCCACAGCATACCATCTCTGTCCCACAGCTTGGTAAGTTGGGGCCACAACATGCTATCTTCATCCCACAACACACTTTCTCGTTTCCACGCCTTAGTAAGCCGTGGCCACAGAATTTTCCCCCCTACATCCCAATGCCCCCTTCCCTCACCTTGCCCACTGTAAAATGAGATAAAGCATTTTTTATCAAATGATCATCAGTCAGAAGAATCAGATTACACTTTGATTCATTTATACTACTTTGTTCCAAAAAATTGAGTGACTTTTAAAGGACTCCTTGGGGTTTGTTTTCTGCACATCGACATATTCAACATATAACTGTTGTACAAAATTGCAAAGTAACCTTTACTATAATATTAAGCAAACTCTATGTTCACCAGGGAATTGTTTAGGATGTTGCATCACTCACGTGGAGCACCCTATACTTTAATTAAATAATTAAATAACTAACTCGAGTTCAATTTGATGTGTTAGAGTAGGAAGACACTAAAATCGTCAGGGATAAATCCTTGTGTTCTGAGGGATCAAAATTTGAATGGAAAATTAAATGAGCTGAATCGATTCTTTTGAATGAGTCAATTGAAAGGAGTCAAACTTCACTCAAAATTCATTCAGAAGCACCACTATGTGTGTTGATTACAAGTTTTGTTTTGAATTTTATTTTAGCAATAGTCACACTAGACCTGGGAAATTGTGCATTGTCTTTGTGTATTTAACAAATGAAACTAAATTGTATTGTTAATAATATATTTATTATGCTCACTCACCCACTCACTCTCTCATGATCTAACCTGCTTTATCCTGTATACAGGATCACGGGGCCTGGGGCCTATCCTAGGAGACTTAGGACACAAGGTGGGGTAAACCCTGGACATGGTGCCAATCCAACACAATCGATCCCTTCAAGTGAGTCAGTGTTAGTTTCTGTGTTGCCAGATTGTGTTTTTTTTCTTACTGCAGTGGCATGATGTGCTCTATGGAGTGATCACACTTCCTGTGGAGAACTCCAGGTTCTTTTTAGAGAACCTTGCTCAGTCTAGGTGAATCAGGTGTGTACAAGCAGGAAAAGTGTGTATCTAAAAGTGTGTATCTATCTATCTATCTATCTATCTATCTATCTATCTATCTATATCTATCTATCTATCTATCTATCTATCTATATATATATATATATATATAGAGCTATGCATGTTAATAACTATGTAATTATTTAGGCTATAATTACATAGTTACAAACACATACTTAACTTTTTATAGTAATGCCGTGGAAGCTTACTGAAAGAAGTTTGTTCCTGTTATACCTCTGATACTGTAGACTTTTTCCATGAAACAAAGAAATCCATTAATACAACCTTCATATCACCATTTTTCAGAACCCAAAAATTCAATAACGCTGTGGAGGAAAGGATTTTACTCCTGTACTGCGTTCACTGCAGTGCCCCCTTGTGGACAAACATAGCACATAACTCTTCTTATCGTTTGTTTATTGGCTATGTTTGCTCTGTTTGTTTGCCAAGTCTATAGTTTCTTCCCTGATGGTTTTAGGATGATGTGAGTAATCAGTTTTCATATAACATTCAAACTTTAATTGCTGAATAAATAAAGGTCAAGTGAGTCGAAGCTGCCAGCAGTTTTATTACTGATGGTGAAACATGCAGCGTTTCCATGAGCAGTCTAGGGAGGCATGTGTTTGTGTGCGTGTGCAAAAAACAAAAAGGCACCAAAATCTTCAACATTCAGGATCAAAGTCACAGGATTTTTTAAAAATGGTATCTTACTGACCAGAGTTTATATTATCAGTCAAAAGTTTGGACGCACCTTGTAGCTCCATGACCTTACCTGATTTTTCAGTCTTTCTACTATTCTTTCTATTTTATTGTTATACAGCTGAATGCATCCAAAATATGCACTAATCTTCTTTGAAAAGTTGAAGAGAAGGTGTGTCCAATCTTTGGCCTAGTTCGGTATTTGGATCTTCAGAATGATTCAGTGCAGAGATTCTGGTCATATCACTATATAACTGAGCATTTTATGAGCGAGGAAAAATTAGTACTAAGAACTTTCGAACACAAGTTTGACATTTTTTGTCAAGAAAAATGTCACTATTATATATTTTTTTTAATTGGTCGTTTTGGTTCTTCTTTTTTCTTTTAAAATGTAACATATTTGTGATTATTTTAATGATGCCGTCTCATATTAAAAGGACAGTCTCAAACTGTTTGCTGAATGTGCAAGAAATGTAAAATATATTTATTTATTAGATGTTTGCTAAAAAATACTGAGTGAAAACAACACAAGTCTGCATTCTTTTTTTAAACAATAAATTACTAATTTAAAGAGTCCGTGAAGCAAAACCTAAAGTCCAGTGGGTGAAGCAGGATCTGATCTAATTCTCCTCCACTTATAAACCTAAATCCACACCCGGAGATAAAATCAGCCTTTAGTAAAAGCGACAAAAATGTGTCTTTCATGAGTCAAACGAGTCATTCCTTCATGCAGTCATTGCAAACCTTGAGCAGTACCTCACTCCTGCACCATTGTAGCTAAACACCAAAAATCATAGTGTAGCTACACAGTCGGAGTGTGTGGTTTAGTTTTTATTTCCACCTGCAAGCAGCACGAGAGTGAACACCAGAATCCTGCCTTAAAATCATGGCTGTATGATGGTACAGAAAGTAATGGCACAACTTGCAGGAAACACATTTTGCACTCAGGTTCTATAGGAAAAACGGTCTCTGGTTGTTTGGATGTGAAATAAAACTCTAGGACACGTATTATTTATTCATTAGTGAACAAAAAAATTCATCAGCTTGATAGTGTTGCTTAAATGGAAAGGGAAAAAAAGAACAATGCACTTTTGTACCTTTTTATTTCATATTACTAAAAAAAAAAGACAATCCATTAATCAATCCATCCAATATTAGAAAAAGAGTAAAGCTGTAATGTTGTCCTTCTACATCGTGATTTAATTACACGATTATGCAATCGTTTGTTTGTTTTTGCTCAGATGCTAATGAATTGCAGCATTTTTCCTCTTTATGATCATTTAACACAGCTTACACTCTCACACACACTGCTGTGAAAATGATTAAGGCTGGAGGAGGCGTCATATTAAAACCCATGCACCTGAGTAAGGCCTTCGTTCTGCTACATTCTAATAGAGAAACAAACAAAGAAAATTTAACAAAATGGTTTAAAAAAAAAACATTTTCTAAATTGGATGTGTACATTAATCACTGCAGAAAAGAGGAAAAAAAAAATCACCTGAAAATAGGCAGGTCTTCATCACCTTTGAGTCATCTGCAAAAGTTTTGGCACCCGTCCACACAATCATATTCGTATTAATTTAACAAATAATATTTTACAAACAATATTTATGTTCCCTCCTCCTTTTCTTATGTCTGTGATGATTACAGTATCATCAAACGCACCTGAAATTAACTGATTGGTTGATCGGCTTCACATGCTATTTAAACAAAAATCAGACAAGTGGGCAGAGCTTAAATGAAAAGGTTAATGATATAATATCTGTTGGAAAAGAGACAAAAAAAAAAACTGGTTTTATTTTACAAAGGTCTACCTTCATGTCGGAGTCTGGTGAAGCAGTCGGTGCTCAGTAAAGCAAAAAACAAACAAACCAACAAACACTGGAGCTTCCAACACTGTTTAGATGCATTTTTTCTTAGAAAGCATCAGAAATGCTCGCCGTGCAAGCGTAGAAAAGCAGTTATTCTTTTTCTGCCTAAATCATAAAAGGCTAGTGGATACACACCCCTTTGCTGCTACAAAAAGAGTTGTTTGTACGTGTGTACGCTATATTGAGTTGTACCATTACACACTTGTTAACTTGTTAACACTTGCACTTCTTGTGTGATACAAAAAAAGGAAAAAAGCAATTTAACAGATTTAACCTATAAATGTAGAATCTTTAAGAAGTGAATAAAGAAGAAAATATATTGTATGTATTTATACGTCATGCACTGGGTTAATATTTCTAAACTAAGGGGGAAAAAAAAAAGTCTGTAGTTGTTTTTTTTCTCCAAAGAAGTCCCAGTGTTGGGGAAGCTTTTTTTAAAAAAATTAAGAAACAGGGGATTTTTTTTTTCCCAAGGAAGTGCTTATTTGACGAGCCTCTTGGCCACGTCAGCATAAGCGATCTCGATCTCCTTGTCGCTGGGGCAGGTGTTGGTAAACTCATCGCGGGCATACGCGTTGCTCAGGTAGTTCCACACGCCCGTCAGGTCTTTAGGGATCTCAAAGCCGCGGTACTTTTTCACCACCACCTGCGACGGAGAGGCCGGAAAAAGAATTAAATTCAACCTGTTCAAAAAAAGGTGTAAAGTTTTGAACTTACTTATGTTAATTATACTAATGCGCTCGTGCTGGTTCTCTTGTTTGCAGAGACATCCCTGAAGTGTAATAACAAATAAATAAAATTATTTACAGATGTATTAAGCTTACAGATGTTAATGATTAATTGCTGTTAAAAATTTAACCAACTAAAAACAGACTTACTGATAAGATTTTGCACAATATTTTCTGTAGCTCACATATTATCTATTAACTTGTATACCACAAGAGGGCGCACTTGCAGTTTGGTTGACCAGCAGTACTGGACACCGTATGGTCAGCATTACATGACTGTCTTGTCTTATACTCTCGGCTCAGTCCACGTGCAGATCCTGACGCCAGCGTGCGAATGGAGCGTTGGTCAACCTGCTGCCGCTCCTCATGCTATTCCAATGTCGTATGTAAGTAGATATATTACTGCCTGACAGTTTGACAAAAAAGGTGATGATGACACAGCGTACTGTTCATTTTGATGACACGGCCTACTGTTACATGGTAGGGAACGCCTGCTACACCGGGGTTTCACAGTAGCTATGAGCTACTATAAGTCCTCCAAACAAATTTTTCCCTGTGGAAAAAGCTTAGCCAAAAGCTGTACTTACTCATGTGACTATAATATCTACAGAAGATCAGTCCCATCTGATTACTCATCTCCGTTTGATCCTCACTGCTGTTTCTTTGTTGTTTGTTTGCAGTGTATATGATTTCTGGATCACATTCGGCTTGCCAAATATAATGGCACCCATTACAAACTCATTAGATTACGTTTGTATTTCCAGTTAATTAAATCAGACAGCTGTTACTTATGCAAAAATGTCACACATCTATCTCAATCCTTGGGAAAATTATCATATTTGTCCATTTAACTGCATTAGAGGAATAAAGTTAATTAATTGAACAAAGAGATCAGAAACTTTTACAAAAGTTTGCATGTGCACACATGATACATGAACACAGCTGTGATTTAGGGCTGAAACGATTCCTTGAGTAACTCGAGTAATTCGAATACAAAAAATGGCAGAGGACATGTTTTTGTGCAATTATTTGTTCGGCATGACACAGCGCGCTTCCAGATGCAAGATGTTGCGGGCTGAAAAATGAAAGGGAGCGATAAAAATATATTTAAAAAATGTGAGTCATTTGAAATACCTTTTTTTTAGTTTTTGCATCTAGGAAGAATAGAAGAAGAAGAGAAGAATGTATGGCACTGTAATGCACTTAATTCAGTCAACTTTAAGCTATTCCTTGTATTGTGAATAATGACAATGTTTGTTTTTGATAAAATGCTATATGCATTTAAAAAAATCAAAGTAGTTTTTTCAAAAAAGAAAACCAATTAATCTTTGTGTACATTGCATTGCTGTTTAAGCGAAAGTACATTTTATCCGATTACTCGATTAATCGGTTACATTTTTGGTAGAATACTCGATTACTAAAATATTCGATAGCTACAGCCCTACTGTGATGATTAACATTTATTAACCTATAAAACTTTATTAATGACATTTTAATCCATTTCAAATAATTTTTTCTTTTACATTACTGCTTTTTAGTATTCTGTTGGAATACATTGTATCGGTTAAAAAAAAAAAGTTGCTAGTTTTTTTGTTCTTTATTTGATCACCTTGACGATGTGCAGTTTGGGCAGCAAGTTGCAGTCGGCTAGCGTCATGTCGTCTCCATCCAGGAATTTGCGTGTGGACACTTTGACATCGTCCATGCTGTTGTGGTCGATCTCATCGGGCAGCGGAGAGCGCAGGTACTCGTCCAGCTTCTGCAACGTCTTCAGCAGACCTCGCTCCAGAGCTGAACACACACAAACACACAAACATAGGCGCACAGCTGGGTTAATCACAAAACTATAATAAATGGCATTACAGGTGACATGCTCACAGAGGACTGTGGCTGATGGTGACATAAAACTGATGTGTGAGATTTTAATCACTACAATTTATTTAATCATATGTAAACTTTAATTTGCACGAGGTTTCATAATCATTCAGAAATAATCTCCAAGTCACTTATGTATTATGTACACTTTGTTCATTTCACTTGCTGATGGGAGATATCTCCTTGTAACACACACACACATCTTAGATTTTACACTTTTACACCACAACAAAGCAAATTAAATTTATTCAAGAAGATCGTGTTTTTATAACATTGTGGAACATTCTCACTGACGTTACGCTATAGCAGTTAAAAACAGTTGTTCTCTCTTTCTCAGTTAAACCTCACGTGACATTTTGTCTGTTTCTTTGGGAAACACAACTTTCTCTCTCTCTCCTTACTGAAAAGCTGCATAGAACAAGTGTAAACTAACAACAGAACCAGCAAATAAACATAAACCTGACATTTGTGAGGCTATACATTTTTATTTGTGTGCGCACTTGCGTCCATGTTACTCCACTAAAGATGCTTTAAAAATGTCCAAATTATTTTATGATATTTTTCACTTCTTTTACAGTAATGACATTATTTTATTTATATATAACGCTAGAAAGATTTTTTTTTTCAATACAGTAATTTTTTTGCACTGTAATTCCATCGGGTGCCACACGAAGGCGACAATACACAAAAGTTCAACAAATGCACAGTCTACAAACAAAGACACATTCTTTGAAGGTAAAAATGAAAAGTTTGATAATCATCATCGTTTTTCTTTTTTCGTATCTCCTTCCAAAAACAACACCAACGAACATAAACGAATATACACATAGATATTAATATACGGATTAACTGCAAAGTTTAACCATTATAACAACTGCTCACTCAAACACCCTATTTTGCTTTGTGCTTGACAGGGTTGACAGATTATACAGACAAAACTCCACCTAGGCTAGGGGTGTTCAATCTTATCCAGAAAGGGCCAGTGTAAGCGCAGGCTTTCATTCCAGAATCAGATATGGCATCTACTAGAATTAAACCCTGCACCCACTCTGGCCCTTTCTGGATAAGATTTGACATCCCTGACCAAGGCAGTGATAAAACCCTTCTTATGCTGAGGCGCAGGGATGGGGGGTACGGGCGTGGTGCCCAAATAACCTCAATACTAGAACTCACATCAGGACTAGCAGCTCACAGCAAAACCAGAAAACCACCCAATCTAGCAACACCACTCTCTTAAATTTGCAAAGCCTTACAAATGCTACACAAAACTTGCCAGAGACTGGGGGGGAGATTGGGGGGGGGGGGATGTTGGGGAAGGGTGGAAAGGTCAAGTTTGGGTGTTTCAGACTGGAAAAAGAAATAAAATCGGCAATCAGATTTAAACCCGCCCCCACTTTCTGATTGGCTGTAAGGACCTTCTTTCACCAAAAATGATTAAAAAAAAGTCTGTTCTCACGTAGGAAAAAAAAAGGCCACATGCCTCATATTGAATTTATTTATAGCGCAAGTACTTGTTGAAATAACTAAAAGGTAGATGTTTTTTTGTAGGTAAAAATAAGTTAATCAGCTTTAATGTAATCAATGATGAAATTATTTTAGGCTGAAACCCACGTACACGTCTTGCCTGTCTGTCTGTCTGTCTGTGATTAGTTTAATATTACAAAGAAAAAATAACATTCCAAATTTGAGTATCTTACTTGTTCACGTTAAGTTATACTTTTTTCATAGTCAACCTAGCACACTCCCTGATCGGTAATCTGAGAATTGGTGAATCACAGATGGGAAATCAAAAAAGTAAGCAGGATAAAAATTAAGTTTTGTCTTAAAACTACTCCAGCATGTTCAAATTCACTCATAACACTTCAACGCTATTATTTCCATGGTGAAAAAATTAAGTAATGCCAAAGTTTCATCAAATTCTCTCCACCCACAGTTTGACAGATGCGCAATACGCTGTAAAAACTTGCCATAACTTCCCTTTCACTGAACATTGACTTCATAAAAACTTCAAAACCTAATGACTGGCAAAGTTAATTCTTACCAGCCAGTTTTGCATGATGCTGTGACAATGGCTGGACAGACATACAGAGATACAGACATACATAAAAGGCAGAAGTTTTTCTGAGACTGGTTTTGGGTCCTCCAATGCATAAAACAAAGATATAATTGAAAAAGCTGGTTCTGACCAATGTACAGACAAAACCTCTCTTTTATTTATATAGACTGAGTTAAACATTTTAGTTAATGATTTAAAGATTTTATTTAAACATTAAACATCTTTAGTATTTTCATTTAGGACTATAAAAAGAAATCCTTTACCTGTCCTCTAATTAATAAATCAAATGCACGATTATATTTGTCTCCTTTTTACTGTTATCCAATCCAAACCATGAGCTTTGTGACCCACTGCACCCCTAATAAATAAATGTTTCTCATAATTATAATGAAAACCAACCTGTATTTTACTTTTGCCTCCCTAAGGTCAGTTATTTTGTGCTTTCTAGGCACTCAAAGCACAGAACAATGTGAAATAATAATCCCTAAAGAAGTATGTATTTGTTGTTTTATCTTCTCCTAGCTTGGGCATGTTTCTCTGAAGCCTCTCAGTCTTTGTGTCGGAGCTGCATGTAAAGCATGGGGTGTGTTCTCGTTTGTGTGATATGTAAATTATGGATAAGAGAAGCTCGACAGTTGCAATCGACAAACAATGGCAGAAGACAACACCTGTGTGTGCTTGTGTTGCGTGACCCACTGTCTCACCTTCGTTGCCGTCTGGTTTGGAGTTCTTGATGTAGGCCGAAAACTTGGCAAAGATGTCCATCCCTGCTGTGTTGGACTCAGGGTGCCTGGCACTAAGCTTATTGTACCTAAGAGTAAAATAAATATCATGGCAGTGTGAATACATAGCTCTGTGACACACCCACCTCCACACACATATACATACACAAACAAACAGACACAAACTCACTTGGGTGGACTGAGCACATCTTCCAGGAACTCCTCTATCTTGTTAACGTCAGTCTTGACTTCACCGTTGTATGTGATGAAAGGAGGGTGTGTTCCCGGAGCAAGGTTCTGAAGATCTGCTGGCTTCCTGAACACACACAAACACAGAGGGGTCAACACACAAACACACACATGTAAGCGGCATGCTTCAGTTCCAAAGTAAACACTTGCTTAGGAGTAATTAGTCTCCAGGATGTTTGGTGTGACAACTTATGTGCATGCTTCAGTTCAGGTTTATTCACACTGTCAAGAAGGACAGTTTTATACATGTCTAGTCAGGTCCATAAGTATTTGGACACTGTGTTTTTTACCTCAGTAAACCACAACAGTGGATTTTAAAGTTCCATTTGGTCCTTTGCATCTTGGGGGGAAAAACCTCTGCGTTTACATTCATGTAAACGTCTCTTGACTTAATACTTTGACACTGACACTACAGAGTATTCTTGACTTGGCTATATGTTGTGAAGGGGTTTTCCCCTCAGCAAGGAAAGAATTCTGAGGTCATCCACTTTGGGTAGTTTAGTCTTCTGTGCTCATTTAGGTCTTATAGGGCTGCTGAGCTACTCTGACAGGTCAGTTCAACACTTTCAGGTGCACAATAAAAGTTTCCATGATCAGCTACCAAATACAAACTGTAATCAAGTACAGACCTTTCATTTCCTTAATTTGTCATAGCAAAGAAACAGGCCACAACTGGGCAAAAACTGCTTGTCAGATCTGTGTCAGAGGTCTATTTGGAGACTTTGGTTTCTCAGTTATATCAGATGTTTATTAAATTCCTTCGTGGTGGAGATATGGGACGTGTGACAGCCTACAATGACACAAAGGTAATGCAAAACAGGCTGGCTTTTTGTTTCCACCAGCAATTTTCCTATGTGTGTGTGTGTTGAATAGAAGGATCGTTCCATTATGTCTGAGCTAAAACATGCAGGTCAGGATTCATCTGGAGAACAACAATAACCAGCAGCCTGGTTGATTCCAGAAACCAACTGCTGCAACACAAAGGGCTGTCCTACAAGAGTGTGTGTGTTTGTTGTTGGTATGGGGGGGGGTGTGTGTGGCTTTTTTCTACAAATAATGAAACTCAGATGAAAGAACATATCGCTGATCTGGAACAAGTGTCACTCCTTTTTAAGTAAATAAATAAATAAAATAAAAGTATTTAAAAAAAACAACAGACAAACATTATTTTAATCAGAATTCTAAATGACTAGTAATATTCTTTACTTTTACTAAGGATATGAAATCATGCATAGAGATTTAGTATGGAGCAGAAATCAGAACAAATGCAAATTAAACTTGCCTCGGGAACACAATGAATTTGCAAATTCAGAGGGGGAAAAAAGAACGATTGAGTTGTAGAGCAGGGCTGACTGAGACAAAGATTTAAAAACTAGGCAAGAACAAAGGTAAAATTTGTTTAAAACCTAAAATGGAGCTATAACTGATTGCAGAGTAATTGGACTTACACCTCATGAGAAACAGTTACCTTAACTCTAGCCTTAACTCTAGCCTTAACTCTAGCCTTAACTCTAGCCTTACTCATAAACACATAATCTTTGTCCCATACATGACGCTTTGTCTGGATCCCGAAAACAGTTATAAAAAATTTGGTGGTACGACTACACCAGCTCCGCCTTCTTAGAATTGATTTACGTGAAGCGGCCATGTTCAACGACAACAACCGGCCACATCAATGTCTTTGATTAGTGAGCTTGACACTTTGTTGGATAATCCATGCAACAGAGTAGTTCATGAAAAACTGATTTAGCATATTATACCACTTAGCAAAAAAAAAAAAGTCATGGAGGAATTAAGTGGGTGGAGCTGTGACAGATTAATCCTGAAAAAGAATTAAAATAAGTGTTATGTCAAAGGTCATTAGATAACTTCTTACAGCTAGTTGGATAAGCAATTGGCCTGATGGTGGCGAATGGACCGAAATCTCAAGAATCTCAAATCCTTCTTTTAAAACCCACACTTGAATTTGTCTTAGCCCCGTCCACTTGCTCCCTCTATGAATTAATAATATTTTTTGCTTATTTAAATAGACTTTTCATTTGTTTTTGTTTTTTTGGTCTACCTTCAAAAATGTCATCAAAAACATTTAAATATATTGGGCTTTATCAACATAATTTCTCAATCAATTCTGAGGAAGCAAAGCAACTGAACACAGATTATGTCGGAGAAAGTTATTAGTTGGCTATAGCGCCTGTGTTAGAACAAGCAACTTTTGCTGTATGATTCTTTTTAAGGCAGAAAATTAACAAGAAGCAATTAAAACTCTTACAAAGTGAAAGTTCCAGTACACTCTGTGCTCCCAATAACACACAGTGTATATCAATGTAATTGTTCCTTATCATTATTCTAAGTTCAGTAAGAGAGTTCCCACAAGACCTGGCAGTCTGGAACATTCTGATCCTAACACTCATCTGGGCACAACAGTAGGAAATGACCTTATGTTTCTGGCACGTGCACAGGAAGCACCCCCATCCTAATGGCCTCGCGTGGTACACATGTGTAAGAGGTAAAGTGGTCTGAGATGAAGCCAGTGAGCTGCTGTGTGAATTTGTGCTGCATAGAGACGTTACTGTTCAGCTGAGGAGCAATAAAACACACGGCCGTACACAATGAGCGTTCTGTCTGCTGTAGTGTGATTAAACTCTTCTGTAGGCTGAATGGCGATCATATGTGGAAAAACTCACTCATAAAAAGAAGGAGAGCTCAATTCCGCTCACTATTTCGTAACAATACACAAAACAGTGGCATCAATAACTAGGAATACATGGATAATATTTCATCAGCCTGATTAAATTAATACTGCGGCTTCCCATGTACTCTGACAAATCCAACCTTCAATGTTACAATTGGTTGCATTTACGGCATTTGGGAGACATATGCCTTATCCAGAGAAATTTACATTTATCTCATTGTTCAAGCTCAAGCGCCCAACAGAGGTTACCTTAGTGGTGCTGGGGTTTGAACTTATGGCCTTCTAAATCACCTTAGTCCAATGTTACAGGTTATTCACTTACAGAAATTCAGTCTCATCTATGATTGTGGTTCAATGCTTGAATGTGAGACAATCAAAGCTCCTTCATCAACCAGCAAGCCAGTGGATGAAAGTAAAGAGAGAGGTGTTTGTTCTCATCGTGGTTACTGATCAGAAATGAAAGCAAATGTTCCCCCCATGTAGTATGTAGCCATATTAAATGGCTAATATTTGCCTTCTAAACAGGTTATCAAAGGTTTAGTCACACACCCTCTCTACTTCATTAAAAATTAGTTCAGTGTTCAGACTGATAACATATGTATTCTGACTTAGATGTTATTCCTATGATTATTGATGTTTTAGGGTTTGTGTAAATGCGTAACAGCGTTTATCATATGTTCTGAGCAATTTGTCATAAATATTATACTAAACATTATACTAAGTTTTTGCCAAAGAGTGGAATTATACATGGTAGCGGTACATGGTAACACATTAAAATAACAACAAAAAAGGACAGTTAGGCACATACTCAAGCCTGTAACACTGCTGTGAGAATGTTCCAGACTGCCATGTAGACATACAGGTTATATATCCACTGTACAGCTCCTGGCAATGTAACCACTTTCTGCACAGGAGGCATGCGGGGGTGTGAACGTCACAGGGGCAATGACCGTATTTTGCTGTAGTGCCTTGACCAGTTGCTGTGATGCCCTATTAATTTCAGAAACCATGAATGCAATAACTTCCCATGCCCTTTTCTTTTGCCACCTTGATGCCCTTTAAAAGAAATGGCATCAAAAATGATAAAATATCATATTTGTAGGTCTATGTAAAGTGACTTTTCCACATTTTGTCATGTTACAACCACAAACGTAAATGAATTTTATTGGGATGTTATGACAAGACCAACACAAGTGGATTGTGAAGTTGAATAAATAAGATGAATGTTTTTTTTTTTATTTCTTACAAATAAAAACCTGAAAAGTGTGGCGGGTGCATTTATGTTCAGAGCCCTTTAGTCTGAAACAGCTCACTAAAATCCAGGGGAACCAAAGGCACCAAATTAGCAAATAGGGTCCATCTGCATGTAATTTCATCTCAGTATAAATACAGCTGTTCAGTAAAGCCCTCAGAGATTTGTTAGAAAACATTAGTGACAGGTTGACATTTTGCTTTTGGCTCCAGTGCTTTATGGCATTTTTATATATATATATATATATATATACAGTGGCACAAAAAAGTATTTAGTCAGCCACCAATTGTGCAAGTTCTCCCACTTAAAGATGAGTGGGGCCTGTAATTCTCATCCTAGGTATACCTCAACTATGAGAGACAAAATAAGAAAAGAAAATCCAGAAAATCACACTGTAGGATTTTTAATGAACTAATTCCTAAATTCCCTGGTAAAATAAGTTTTTGGTCACTTACAAGCAAGCAAGACTTGTGGCTGTCACAGACCTTTAACTTCTTCTTTAAGAAGCTCCTCTGTCAGGGCTAAAATCGATTCCACGAGTAACTAGAGTAATTCAATTACAAAAAATTACTGAGGCAAAATCTTTTGCCTCGAAGCTTCTTTGAATTAATTTTAAAAGCTTGCGTTATGTTTTTGCGCAATTATTTGTTTGGCTTCCGTATGCAAGCCGCCACTAAACACAGGAGAAGAAGAAGCGCTCACGTCACCCAAAATAAGTGTAAGGAGACGCAAACAGTTAGCTGTGTATTGATTTGATGGAGCGTTTTGTTGCGGGCAGCAAAATGGAAAGGATCGATAAAAATATCAGCAGGCCAAGAGATGAAGAACCCAGCAAGAAAACGACAGAAATTGTGCCTTAGCTTTTTTGATGCTTAAAGTCATTTGAAATACCTTTTTTTTAGTTTTTGCATTTGATAAAAGCCTTTAAATTAAGAATGTATTTTTGCACTGTAATGCACTTAATTCATCTCAGTCAACTTTAAACTATTCCTTGTATTGTGAATAATGGCACTGTTTATTTTGTGATGAAATGCTGTATGCATTTAAAAAATAAAAGTAGATTTTTCTAAAAAAAAAAAAAAAAAAAAAAAACAAGTAATCTTTGTTTCTCTTATATATTTTACATTGCTGTTTAATTAAGCAAAATTACATTTTATCCGATTACTCGATTAAATTTTTGGTAGAATACTCGATTACTACAATATTCGACAGCCACAGCCCTATCCTCTGTCCTCCACTCGTTACCTGTATTAATGGCATCTGTTATTGTGTTAATGCCATTGGGGCAGTGGTGGCTCAGTGTGTTAAGGCTCCGAGTTATGGATCGGAAGATCTGTGATTTGAGCCCCAGCTCTGCCAGGTTGTTGCTGTTGGCTGTTGCCCTTGAGCAAAGTCCTTAACCCTGTCTGCTGTATGTATAATATATGTGTGATGAATAAAAGCTGAACTGAACTCATTAGTATAAAAGACACCTGTCCACAACCTCAGTCACACTCCAAACTCCACTATGGCCAAGACCAAAGAGCTGTCAAAGGACACCAGAAACAAAATTGTAGACCAGCACCAGGCTGAGGAGACTGAATCTGCAATAGGTAAGCAGCTTGGTGTGAAGAATGCTGAGGTGCATCCAAAGAACACCATACCTACTGTAAAGCATGGGGGTGGAAACATCATGCTTTGGGGCTGTTTTTCTGCAAAGAGACCAGGACGACTGATCTGTGGAAAGGGAAGAATGAATGGGGCCATGTATCGTGAGATTTTAAATAAAAACCTTCTTCCATCAGCAAGGGCATTAAAGATGAAACGTGGCTGGGTCTTTCAGCATGACAATGATACCAAACACACCACCCAGGCAACGAAGGAGTGGCTTTGCAAGAAGCATTTCAAGGTCCTGAAGTGGCCTAGCCAGTCTCCAGATCTCAACCCCATAGAAAATCTTTGGAGGGAGTTGAAAGTCTGTGTTGCCCAGCGACAGCCTTAAAACATTATTGCTTTAGAGGAGATCTGCATGGAGGAATGGGCCAAAATACCAGCAACAGTGTGTGAAAACCTTGTGAAGACTTACAGAAAACGTTTGACCTCTGTCATTGCCAACAAAGGGTATATAATGAAGTATTAAAGGGGTCATACAGTCCTGCATGCACTTTTTCAAGCTGTTTGGACTGAAATGTGTGTTAGGAGAGTGTGTACACAACTACTCTACAATGATAAAGAGCCGCCCAGTGATTTTCTTTTCGTTCATTAAAATAAGATGCCCCTTCTGAAATCAGGCCAATCTCAAACGCCTGTCGATGTGACGCCACACCAACAGAGGCCGCTCCTACTATAGTTGATTGACACTGGTGTTTTATTAAAGACCCACCCCGAGTGAGAAGAAAGCTGTCGGCCATTGTTTTTCAACGCTGGAACAGAATGTCGCCTAAGCGAGTGTGGTGTACAGTTGTTGGGTGTAATAGCGAACACAGCAGTCGTCATTCACTACCGACATCTAAGTCGCTAAGGACGCAGTGGCTGAATTTTGTTTTTGAATGCGTTCATGTTTGCGCTAATAATTTTTCACCAGATTGCTTTATAAACGCGGGTCAATATAAAACAGGTTTTGCTAGGAAGCTGCTCCTAAAAAATGGATCTGTAGTAACGCTTTGTGTTCCTGCTTCATCTTCACCAGGCTCGGTGAGTGTGATTTCTTTTTCTATGAATCTTTGCAGATCGCCTTTTCTAATAATCACGATGAATGCGGAGTGTAAGTTAACTTTCACTTTCATAGAACATGGTTATGTCATCTTCTCTATGTACATCCGTCTCTATATAATTCCTTATCGCACGTTTATAATAAACAATGCATTAAGGTGATTGTCTAGTTGCAAACTGTGTACGTAGTTGGAAAACTATATTATGCTTACCTTTGTAACGTTAGATGGTTGATAACGATGTCTGTCAAAGATTAAGAAGTCATGTAAACACATCAGTGAACTCATCGCGTTTGTATCTCTCTCAGTAAGCTTCTCCGCTTTTGTTGTTGTTGCTCGCGGCAGTGTAACAGCCCGTTAATTTATGCCCGTGCAGTGATGAGATTACAAACTTCCGGGTGGGTTCCGTACTTAAATCAAACCAAAAACTACTTAAGAAAACAGGCTCATGCTCTATATTCCAGTGTTTTCGCACTTTGGACTGCATTACCCACAAAGCACTACCCGCACTGTATTGTGGGCAATGCTTTGGACTGCATTACCCACAAAGCATTGCCCACAAAACAGTGCGGGCAGTGCTTTGTGGGTAATGCAGTCCAAAGCATTGCCCGCACTGGACTACACTCCCGTGGCTATACCCCAAGTGTGTTGTGAAGACACGCCCCACAGAACTGGGGGGCCGGGCTCAGCAGAGATCATAAGCATTTAAAGGACCATGTACCGAAACAGGTTGCTGAGAACAGAGCTAGTTTTTACCAGGTCAAAGTAGTGTTTTTTACACAACCATTGAGAATTTTTAATTAAAGTATATCACAAATTTTTCATTAGGACCCTAAAGAATCATATTAACATTTAATGAAAAATGGGACTGGATGACCCATTTAAGATGAAATTTTGTTATTGACCAAATACTTATTCTCCACCATAATTTGCAAATAAATTCTTTAAAAATCCTACAGTGTGATTTTCTGAATTTTCTTTTCTTATTTTGTCTCTCAAAGTTGAGGTATACCTATGATGAAAATTAGTGGGAGAACTTGCACAATTGGTGGCTGACTAAATACTTGTGTGACGTATCCTTTTTCCAACACAACCTAGACAATATGATGAACTAACCAACTAAAGTTCATCATATTAACCAACTATACTAACATAACTTTGCAAAGGCAAAGAAATAGCACAGATTCATAAGGTCAGGTTGGTATGTTTGTTTTTTTTGGTTGTTTCTGTGACCAATAATAATAAAGACATATTTGCAATATCATCCCAAATTTCAGGATACACTATATTTGTCTACATATCAGAAACCCTAAATGCACAGCGTGATGTTAGAAGCCTCTCCATTAACACACACTGGCAGGCCTTTCTTCGTAGATGGTTATTATTTTTTTTTTTTTATAATTGGTCTTGTGCAGCTTGCATTATAAGGGTTAATCCTCCTATGTATTTTTTTTTTCAAAGAAGAGCCATTTCACTATGTAAAACTGTTTCTCTGCAGAGCATGCTTAACTATCAGTACAGCCTTCTTATTCTCTTCTGCTAGCAGCATTTACTGCCCCTTACTACACCGTCCTGGCCCTACTGCTCCTGTACCTGTTTATTCCGGTAGCGCAAGAGAAAACTGTTCATTACTAGTTACTTTATTACAGATGTATACTTAAAATATACTTGTGCAGCACGCCAAAGTATACTCTAAGTGTGGGAAAACAGTTGCTGAGTAAAAGCCACCACCATGTTTTACAGTGGGGATGGAGTGTCCAGGGTGATGTGCAGTGTTCGTTTTACCCCACACACAGCGTTTTGTATTTAGGCCAAAAGATTATATTTTGGTCTTATCTGACCAGAGCACCTTCTTCAACATGCTTACTGTGTTCACAAACTGCAAACGGGACTTCTTATGGCTCCCAATTGCTGTCTTCTTGCCACTCTTCCATAAAGGCCAAACTTGTGGAGTGCACGACTAATGGTTTCCAGATTCTCCCACCTGAGCTGTGGATCTCTGCGATCTCTGGGCCTCTTGACTATTTCTCTGATTAATGAAGTAAGGGGTATCTAAGTAAAGTGGGCAAAATACAAATGCACGCCACAAATGCAGACCTTACCTTTTCAGGTCGACAGTGGTGACGTTAAACACAACTCCTTTCAGCCAGAGGATCATGAAGAGTCGCTGAGAGAAGGGACAGTTCCCTATGCTCTCTCCATCACTGCCCGCCTGCAACACACACAAAGTTATTGTTTTTATATAAAAAGATTTTTTAGAATACAAATAGCTAGTTGTCAAAGTTTAAACAACATTAATCCAAAATGTCATACAACACCGCCACACACACTGGGCAATTAACCCCTTCTCTCTCACAAACAGACAGACAGACAGGCAAACAAGCAAGATCACCTACATAAAAGTTGTATTAAAAAAATTAATCAATATTGTAATCAACAAAAATAAATCGCTTTGTTTTATCTTCATTTTATTGTCTTGTTGCTCAGAACATGCATTTTCTGAAACAAAACTCTTTCATATCTTGCCTCCCACCTTCCCGTACAACCAAGTACCATGCCAAGATACACACACGCATGAAGGCAAGCACACACACACACACACACACACACGCATGAAGGCAAGCACACACACACGCATGAAGGCAAGCGCACAAACACACACACACACACACACACGCATGAAGGCAAGCACACACACACACGCATGAAGGCAAGCACACACACACGCATGAAGGCAAGCACACACACACACACGCATGAAGGCAAGCACACACACACACGCATGAAGGCAAGCACACACACACACGCATGAAGGCAAGCACACACACACACGCATGAAGGCAAGCACACACACACACGCATGAAGGCAAGCACACACACACACACACACACACACACACACACACACACACACACACACACACACACACACACACACACACACACACACACACACACACACACAGGATTCAAGATTGTGGGAGAGTTTGTACCGAGTTTGTTCAATGTCAGGAATGTGAGAGCGCTGCAATATTTAGATAGAGGTATGATGAGGTAACACAGACACACAAGAACATCACACACAGTTGTAATGAGAGGTTTACTGCCACATTCCTACATCTCTTAGTCTAACACACGGCTCTTCACTGTCCTGTGATATTAATATTACTGAGAGAAGATAAGAAAGAAAGAATTCTGCTCTCTGTGTCAGAAAGAACTTTTGAGAGAGAGAGAGAGTTTGTGTGTGTATGTATATATAAGCACAAGGGAATATTAAATGCTTAAAGAAAAAACAAGAATAAAATGGTTGTGACTTAAGGAACACCAAGAATTGGTGTCTCTCCCAGGGAGTAAGGATTGCTATAGCATTTCACGGTTGTCCTGTTGATGAATTTTTTCAAGTTTAGTCAGGGCAAATCATTTCCGGTGAGAAGTCAATAAGAGAGTTTCTTTTCCCTTTCACACAGCAGGATCAGGGCTCGTTGCTGTCAAGCCTTTAAGCCGAGAGCAGCGGCAGCGATGGGTGAGACAAGATCTGTGTCTGCCATCAGGGAACCAGGGTGTGGTGTTTTAAAGGAAATTAAAATCAGTGATCAGTTAGCAGATAATTGTACGAGTGTATCAGGGGAACGACAGTGAATTAGGGAGATCGCGAAGTCTGGGAGCTCCTCCCTCTCTGAGCAGAGAACTGCATTTAGTAAATGATGCAAATGTGCACATCGGGCAAAAGCACTTCAGGTGTATGCAGTAGTTCTGACGTGTGCTGTACGTCACTCTAGACGCAGACACATTGAGTGATTTGTCAAGTCTTCTCTGTCACGGACTTCTTATCGAGTTTAAAGTGCGAGTGAAAGAAAACTGAACTGAACTAAACAGAGAGAGACAGAGAGAAAATCACAGCATGAGAGAAAGAGATAAGACAGTTAGAGTGTGAGAAAGAAAGACAGAGAGACTATCACAAAGATAGCAGATAATGACTGACAGAGAAAGAAAAAGCGAAAGTGAGAAGACTAAGAAAAAACAGAAAGGGAAAAATGTTCAAAGAGGTTCAAAAGACAGAGAAACAGACAGAAAACAAAGAGCAAAGGAGAGAGATTGAGAGACAGTCAGGAAAAGAAAAAAGAGTCAGACCAGAACACCCAGTCACTGGTTGAGAGTCAAGCATACTTCTGCATGTAAATCTCATCTCTCATCTCTGATAAACACAAGGCACAGTGTGCGTCTCATTTCTCCACATAGTAAATGTACAGCTCTGTAAAGTTGTCCATGATTTTACCACTCAACATGATACCAGTTTTCCGCTAGCTAACTTGTTTGTTAACTGTTTTGGTCTATGGCGTAGAACATCACCTACACATACAATACTACTAGGAATGTAGCTATTGAATATTTTAGTAATCGAGTATTATACCAAAAATTTTATCGATTAATCAGATAACATGTACTTTTGCTTAATTAAACAGGAATGTAAAATATATAAGAAAAACAAAAATTAATTTTCTTTTTAGAAAAATCTACTTTTATTTTTTTAAATGCATACAGCATTTTATCAAAAATAAACAGTGTCATTATTCACAATACAAGGAACAGCTTAAAGTTGACTGAGATGAATTAAGTGCATTACATTCCTATTTTTTACATCCTTTTCTTAGATGCAAAATCTAAAAAAAAAAAAAAAAAAAAAAAAAGGTCTTTTAAACGAATTTGAATTTTTTATATTTTAAAGTATTAAAAAAAAAATAAGGCAACCATTAAAATAAATAATTGTACAAAAACACTAAGTTGTGCAACTTAACTTTCAAAACAAAAAGTTCTTTTCGTTGGCCACTGATATTTTTATCGCCCTCTTCATCATCCTCCCTTCGCAATCCGCAACAGAACGATCCCTCAAGTCTATACACAGCTAACTGTTTGCATCTCCTTCCACTTTGCGGTGTTTACTGACGAGTTGCATCCAGAAGTGCGCTATGTCACGCTAAACAAATAATTGCGCAAAAACATAACGCAAGCTTTTAAAATTAATTAAAAGAAGCTTTAAGGCAGAAGATTTTGCCTTGATTACATTTTTGTAATCAAATTACTCAAGTTACTCAAGGAATCGTTTCAGCCCTAAATACTGAGCTAAAAAGGGGCATATCGCCACCTATCCTAGAGAAGTCAGACATACTTTGTTCAATAAAGCGATTCCCCTGCTGTGCTCGTATAATGGTACAAGAGCAGTAGTCCAATTAAATAGCTGATTCGAGCTGTAACTGTAGCTGTGCATGTGAACGTACTGGATAAGTGACAAACAGGGAGACATACAGAAACATAGTGGGACAAACAGATTATCCCCTGATGATGATTTTGTTAAGCTTTAATCAGGCCCAAGCATTTCCTCTGGCACAGGAAACTGCATCCAAAAGCGCATGCACACACAAACACACATGTACACTCCTGCCAAGTGGTAATACACACTGCTGAGAGTGTGAAACGTTTATGTAAGTGTCCCGGTGCATCCTGCTGATTCACTTCGCTGCAGAAGAAAAAAAAAAAAAAAACTCACCATCATCATCATCACCATCTTTATCATCCCATTGTCAACATCATCAACGTCACTTTCAGCATTGAGGAGGCGGGGCTAGTCTCAATAAAGCTTTTGTGTGTGTGTATGTATGTATGAGACAGGCTTTGGCCCCAGTCTCTCACTGAGAGCATCTGCTGCCTCAATAGCCTCTTCTAGAGGAAGAAAGCCACCACATTCACACATTCTGGAAACACACACACACACACACACACAGCCATCTGGAAGAGCATTCTTTGCAAACACACATCCAGTCATCACAGTGCCCTTTTGTTCAACACCTCAACCTGAAAAAAAACTCATGTAATTCAGAAAAAAAATTCAAAAAAAAAAAAAGAGTGCAGACAGGGGGCAAGAATGAGAAAAAAGAGAGAGAGAGAGAGAAAGTAAGATTAGAGTGAGAGACAGGGGGCGAGAAGATCTGGTGTGTGTCATGTGTGTGTGAGAGAGAGAGAGAGAGAGAGAGAGAGAGAGAAAGAAAGAGAGATCACCAGACAGACAGTGACAGACAGACAAAAAAAGAAAGAAACATTTTTGAAAACTCCAAAAATTAAGAAATGTTACCATGGTAACGTCAAACAGGAGGAGCATACACAATCACGCCCACTTTATGCAAAACTATTTGTAATATGAAAATGAGCAGGCAGTGTTTCAGAATGATGGATGACTGAACGTGACAATTGACTGACTCTCTCTCTCTCTCTCACACACACACACACACACACCGTCTCATATGTGACTTTCACTGATTTTACAGTGCACCCCCCAAACCCTCACACACCAACTTATTCAAATTAGGTTGGCCATCCTAATTAGCACAGCTGTCCAACAGAGATAGTAAGTCCTGCTATTCTCATAGTGTGTGTGTGTGTCCACATACACTCTGAACCAGAGACTGAGCTCATAGAGTGTGAAATGATGGATGTATAGCATGAATTGCAAGAGGGAAGAGAGTGAGAGAGTGAGTGAGCATTCCACCTGCATCTGACATGTATCCACACACACTCAGAGAGTTATATAATACAATGCATAGAGTATTTTGTGTAAAGTGTAGCGTATACTGTATAGAAGGGGTCCACAGCCCTTGTCCTTGAGGACCCCCTGCTCCCCACGCTTTTGTGTTTTTGTTGCTCTGCCACGCGCGCACTCTCACTCCTATTCAGAAAAGGTTCTTAATTAGTTGATTAGTTAAAGGTCTGAGGTCAGGGGGCCTCCTGGACCAGGGTTGGGAACGACGGGTGCATACAGTAGTCCACCTCTTTCCTCAAAGGTGGGCGCGGCCATACGCATTACTCAACAGAGCCAATCAACGCATTAGTTTACTGTTTTTAGACAGATTGTGCAGACGAAACAGAATCCAAGTGTGACAAAACATCGCTTACTTCAAAAAAAGTATGAGATAAAACATGGGCCGCTGAAGCAAACATACCCGCAGCAGTCCGATGTTAGGGCGTGTAAAATAGTGGATGGGATGTAGGTTATAGGGTGTAGGGTATAATGTTTAGTGTATAGGGTATGGATGTAGGTTATAGGATGTAGGGTAAAGGGTTTAATGTATGGGGTGTAGGGTTTAGTGTTTAGGTTACAGGATTTAGTGTATAGGGTACAGTATGAGGGTTTAGGGTTTTGGGTGTATGATAGAGGGTTTAGTGTTTAGAATATGAGGTGTAGGTTATAGGCGTTAGTGTATAGGGTATGAAATGTAGAGTGTAGTGTAGGGTGTAGTGTACACAAACAAATTTCCAAAGGATAGCTGGCCAAATCACCACCAATAACACAAGCTGTGTGTGTGTGTGTGTGTGTGTGTGTGTGTGTGTGTGTGTGTGTGTGTGTGTGTGTGTGTGTGTGTGTGTGTGTGTGCTCACGCACTGGGGCATTCCATTCTTCTGTACTGGAGCACTAAATTTAGCTCTTCAACTGGCAAACGTTTCTAATGAGACTCTTGACCACACATTTACCCAAAAAGGAGAGAGAGAGAGAGAGAGAGAGAGAAATAGAGAGAGAGAGAGAGAGAGAGAGAGAGAGAGAGAGAGAGAGGGAGGGAGAGATTTTGTCTCCTAATAAACAGTTATGTGTCAACACAAAACAGGAGTGTGTCGGTAGCTCTTAAGTCTATCTCTCTCTCTCTGTGATTGTGTGTGTGTACATGTTTGTACTCCCAGTTTTGAGAATTGTGAGTCAGTAAAGTGTGTGTGTGTAAGCTATGTGTGATACATAGCAGGATGAAAGGAGATGATCAGGAGTTTGAGTAAATCCTCACACAAGGGATTACTACTGTCCTTTACTCAGCATTAGGTTTTGAGTTTCTTCTATAAACACGCAAACACACAAATCGCTGTCTGTAGACAGTGTTTATCTTATGTCTGTGAGTGCTCACGTCTGAGTTTGTAAATGGACAAAGACCGAGACGATGCAGCAGCAAGGATGAGGCTCCGCCCAGTCACTGCAGGGACATGGCACTCCCAAGTTTATAAACTGTGTCTTAGCAGAGTTAAACTGTGTAACTGTGGGAACTCACAAGGAGAAGGAAGAGAGAAGGATGGAAAGGAAGACATGTAGAGACAAATACTAAAAACCAAAATAAAAAGAGAGAGAGAGAGACACACATACTCCCATGTCCAGTTTGGTAGTGTGTGACCTCGTCTGGCCTGAACATTTTTTACAGTGTGATCCAGCTGAACAAACACAGGGTTGTTAGAATCAACAGAAAGCCAAAAGGCACAGTGTGGCTGAAAAAAGAAAAGAGTGGGGAAAAGAAAAAGAGAGAGAAAGAAAAAGTGAAAGAAACTCTTTACAGCTGAATTTTAACCTCTGTATAGTAGCTGTGGACAAGGTATAGGTAGGAGGCACGGGTTGAGGAGTTGGTCGAAGAGATGAGGTGAGATTGAGGTCAGTGAGGTAGGTAAGTGGGGGGAGGGTGGTGGGCACACTCTTGCTACTGCTATTCTTCAAGCAAATAAAATTGAGCAGTAGAGGAACATGAGAAAAGGACAGTCTAAAAATAATCCTCCTATTTGAAATCCAGTGAACTTCCTGTGCGAAATCAGAAGGACTTCCTGTGTGACCCATTTCTCCATGTCTTTATTTCTCTTTGTATAAATGAAATATGCAATAAATTAAATCTGCCCGAGCATAAATATCTTACTCCATCTTTCTTAGGCTACAACACCCAAACTAGCGTCTTAAACCAAGAGCAAGTACAAGAAGGGGGGGGGGGGTGCCAAATATACATAGCACATGTAGTGTACAGCTGATGGATTTTTAATTGCTGGACAAAAATCTCTCAAACCAAAGCTGTTCCTGCTGTGTCTTAAGTCTTCGGTATCTTTTCTCTATCTCGTTCTGTCCTTTTTCCCCTTTTCATTCCTTCTCTCTCACTGACTACTCCCTCTCGCCATCTCTTTTTATCCTTTTATCCCTCCCTTCATCCCATTTACTTCAACTTTCTAGTTTTAGGTTTAACTCATTTCCTGCCATTTATTTCACAAGAAATGCCTCATTAGTGGTAAACTTCCTGAGAGAGAGAGAGAAAGAGAAAAAAAAATGAGTGCGAGAAAATAGAGAAAGAATGGAAAAAAGTACCCATATATTACTTCGGCCTAAAATCATGGAAGGTCAAAACAATGCTCTCCTTTTCTCCAATAACACATTTTCATATCTCTGTAACTGATCATCATCATGTGCTGATGGTTGTTTTCACACACTTTTTTTCCTGTGGTAAAGTATGAACACTGGTCCGATCGGAAAAGCTCATGCACGTCCTCTTTTAGCTTAACCTCAGCTAAACCACACCAATTACATAAGCCTACAGAGCTTGAGACCACATGGCCATTAACATAATTGTTGAAAAGATGGCATAATTATCATCATTAGTAAGCATCTACACATCAGATGTAATCATTATTTCTTTATTAACCCTAGACCGAACATTATTTTAGTACTGGATGCCTCCTGAACCGAGATACACACTGTCCTGTCCAGCTGCTGTTTGACGTCCCCTATTTTTTGCGCCAGTTTTCCAGGAATGTTCCACAGAACTTGCTGGATTCATGATGTATGCATGTCGGAGTATATAATATAATAAGTCATACCTGGGATAATATACGTGCGTGAAGTTTCAGTACTTTCTTATATTTGTCACATTGACAGATAAATGTGAACAATGTGCAGTATGCGAAAAGGTTATGATGTAAATGTATGTTACTATAAATTTTTTTAAGTATTCCATGGAGTTTTATGCAAAATATCTTATTCTTGTATTAAAGGTGTCTGGAGAAAAAATAAGCTTGGGAGATTGTAAATGAGTTGGTAAGGGCATATACGCCTGTTGGTAAGGGTAGATGTAACGCATGTTAGCTTGTTTTGCTGATCTACAAATATGAGACATAACATACATTTTAAATAAAAAGTGAAATGTATTGGAAATTGTGTAGCTGAACATTTTTGGATACGTCACTCATCAGAACTGAACCCAGGACAGGACAGCAGTAACAATAGCTATGCCTGTAAACGTAGTTAAGAAAGGTTGAGCTTTGTATAACCAAAAAATAAACAAATCTGTAAACTTTCTTTCTGAAGATTTTAACTCAATTTTTAGTATCATGATACAAGTTCTGATACAATATCTTGTGGTATTGTCCACACTTTTCACAACACAACACAGCTTCACACTATTCCTCGAGCTTTTTAGTTATTCACACCGACAGGTGCTATGAGCTGGACACTGACACAAGTGTGTATTTTTAAACTTGATTCCGTATTCTGTATCATGAGTGTGTTAGACACTGCATGACTCGGGTATGTAGGACGAGAACAGAGTGAGACAAGTTTTCCGTGGGACGTTGGAGTTTCTGAAAATAAAAACTGGTTCTTGTTGGTGCTTGGTTAAAGTCAGGCTTTACTTTTCAGTACTTTTCATACTGTCTTTTACAGACAAACACTCTTTTTCTCTCTAACTCTCTCTCTCTCTCTCACACACACACACAGGAAAATAATTAACACCGCCAGGCCTCTTGAGGTGTTTTTATGAGAGATCGGTGGTGAGGAAAATCTGCCTCTTCAGCTGCTCGTCTGCTGACCATCACATTTCCTCCACGTGGAACATAGAAAAGACTCGTGGTCTTGACCTTGCCTTTACACAGCACCCATTTTCTCTCCTTACATGGCTCAAATTGATGGACGTTGCTTTTGTGCTTTGACTGTCATTTGCATAATTCTGGC